>NW_020525933.1:0-234660 GCF_003368295.1 Carassius auratus
AGAAGCAGCACTCAGCCAGAAAACTCATGGCAGGACCCCACAGTCAGGAGGACAGGAACATCAAAAACTCTCCAGTATGTTCGTGTTTCTCCTCTTCTCCTTCCTGTATATCTTTCTTCATCTCCTTTATTAGATTCTGACAATATCTTCAATCTGGTTTTCCCAATTTTACAGGAATCGCGGGATCTCTATGTCACTAGACGATGTGTCCAAAATAGGCTTGGGCGGTTCATCACAGGTAATGTTGACTTGATTTAACTAGGTAACACGATGATGATACATGAAGAAATATATCGATTTCTGTGCCTTGAAGTTTATGTTTGACTGGATAAAGGGGTCATATGACGTTGATAAAAATAATTTTATGCTATTTTGTGTATTTGGTGTAATGTGTGGTTTAAGGTAAAAAAACAACATTATTTTCCACATTCTGTACATTATTGTTTCTCCTCTATGCCCAACCTTTTCTGAAATGTGTCGATTTTTACAAAGCTCATCCTTCTGAAAAGCGATATGTGCTCTGATTGGTCGGTTATCTAGTGTGTTCTGATTGGACGAATACCTCAAGCGTGTGACGGAAATGTTATTGCCATTTTAGTAAGGCATGGGCTGAGTTTTCAATTTTATCAAGAATATCGTTTTGGGTTTGAGACTTTAATCTTTGCGACTTTGCGGATCTTCTGAATGCACGAACACTTAACATTCCGAAGACAAAGGTAAACATGATGTCGCATCATATGACCCCTTAATTTCCACTTCAAGCTTCCCATTTGTATGCAACCAGACAATCATTACATTTGGTTATTTAGTATTATAATTTAAACATTCGCTTGAGTTTAAGTGATCATGCTTCTCTGGCTGATTCAGGGCAAAGCTCGTCAAAGACGCAGGCCACGGCTCGCCCTTGCACGTATATGTTTGCCCATTAAAAGTGTTGAAATGGAGGATGCAGAGTACTGGACTTATCCTCTTCCCCCCATGAGTCCATTAGAGGTGGTATATTACAGCCTGAAATTAGATGTTGTCCTGGGATCTGGTGGTGTGGGGGCTGCTGGTGGATTAACCAAATGGAGTCCTGGTGGATTAACTTGTGCTAAGGAAAAATAAATTATACTGGTGCGGAGTGAAGGCCTTAAGTCTGTTTGTTATCCAGTATGCGGTTTTCAGACACTTTATCAAAATTTCAGATACTGTGCTGCACTGACCTATTGCCATGGCAACACAGTAGAGCTTTCTCTGATTGGCTAAAACTTCCTTCACTGTGAATTCTGAAAGCTCAATGGCCTGTAAAACTGGATTTACAGGATAACAAACTAAAATCTCAAAATGCCATGGCAGACAAATTTCAGACTCTGGACTTTTCAACTGTTCTTTACTCTTTTTCAAGTAAATAATCATCACACTTTTTAATTACTCAGTTTGGGATAAATAAAGTGAAGCATTGACCCACTTCAGCTTCCTTTTAAGGTGTTACCCTACACAGGAAGAAGGAACTTTCTCCTTGACCATGTGACAGGGCTACTCATTATGCCATTATCTAATCAGCGGAAATGGTTATGTTCCTGTACACTAAACTGTGCTGCATAAAATTAAGACATTTGCCTGTGCTCATACATTTTTTTGTAGAAGCAGCCCAGCACTGAGGGTGGCACTGATAAAGCGAAGGCCAGCACACTGAAGGAAAAAGCTCATGACAGCCAAAGCCTGCAAGATGTGCCATCTGTCCAGCCATCGACCCCAGAGAGGTACTGTCACACCTACCAGTATTACCAGTTTAACTATCTTCTGGTGTTGCTAAACCGTTGCTTGTCCTAGACAGAACAGATTGTAGATTAAAGCAGTTTACTCTAACATCCTCTACAGCAGAGAGAATGTTAAAATGTTGAGAATGTTATGTTAAATGCATTGTGTTATGACTTGCTTGTTTTTATGTCCTGTGAAGTTGAGCATAGCTACAAATTAACTTTCACATGTTTCATGTCTTTGCTTTATCTGAAAGACTTTCTTTCTCATCCAAAAAATCTTATCTGTATTAGAATGTGGTCACACAGGAAATCTGACTCATTGGTACTCATGGGAAAATATGGCCTGTGATTTACCCTCAGCAGTGCTGACTCGTACGTCCGACTCCTGGCATAGTTTACAGATTCCCTTTTATAGATGCACAGCATCTGCAATGAGAAAAATGGAGAATCCTGAAATTCCGTAGTCTGTGAAAGTTTGGCATCTCAATGTTGCTACAACTAAACTTTATGCAATGGTGCATTTTTGTTCAACAGGACAACAGGGGTTTTTCAGAAAGATTCTGAAGAAGCGTCCACATAAAGAAGCTCAGACGCCGGAAGATGGAGACCTGAGCCTAGCTTCCTTTTTGGATCAAAAAGAAGGTACACACTGCAGAGACCACATGTGATTCTTTTAAATTGTCATACTTTTACTCCATTAATGTTTTTTTTTATGTTTTGTTTTTGATAGCAACTTCTCCATCACGCTCGCCACAATTCAAAACCTAATGCGAGTCGACCCACTCGGACGGCCAGCATCAATATCAGTCACTCAGCAACTCGGGCCTCTGAGCGGTGCAACTCCTCGCTCAAACCGTGTGATCACCAATTCGAATGAGCTACGCCATCTTGATGAGTTCCTAGGCAATCAGGTCTAAAGAATAGATAGGAATGGAAGATGTTTGATTGTGTGGTTATGCATAATAGTGCAATCAATTGATGAGTGATTGAAGACTGTTAAGTCATGTTTATAATGTATACAATTTTCTGAAAAGCTTTATTCTTTCTCTTCTGTGGTGTAGGTGAATGATCTGCGTTCAAGGGAAAGCAGCTTTCAGGAAACAGAGCACATCTTCATTACCGCCACAATGCAGTTCAGAGAAAACATCAAGGGATGTACTCATTCTCTGTGAGTAGAGCTAATACAACACTCCCTAAAACTACAACCCAAACACTACAGTATATACCAAATATGCCATGACCTATCTATGATGCCACTACACCAATTTGTTGGTTTGCTAGGTCAATATGTATTATGGGTATAAAAAGAAACTTGTAGTTCATGTTATTCATTTCTTCTTCACCCAACAGAAACCACAAATTGGGTACGAGGCTTTGATGAAGAGCTACCACAATAAAGTGATCAATCTAGCTGGAGAAAAGCAGAAAGGTGAGGTGCCACTGGTGGTCAATCTCTTCCAGTCAGTTCTGGACGGCTTCATCAGAGCGGAGATTAAAAAAGAAGAGGCCGAACCAGCCAAGGTGAAAGTTCATGCATGCCCTGTTACCCTCTAGACTTTCATTAGCTGATTTAAATGGAAGTTATTTATCATTTGAATGCATGTTATCCTTTTGACTTACCTCGGATAAATCTGTCTCAGCCCCCCAAAGGTCGTAAGATGAGAAGGAAGAAGGACAAGGGCGTAAGTATCCTTTCATCCTTTCATATTGACACTGCTTTGTGAATTGTGAAGGAATGTAAACATCTTGTCTGAATTTAGTTGGAGAATCCATTGGACCATGTGTTTACGAACTACCAAGTCAACATTATGCAGTCTTGTGATCAGTGCACGTCCTACATCTGGGGCATGGAGAAGGCCTACATGTGCAGTTGTGAGTATCTCTGATACATGCCCTATGGATTTGCTTCCATTCAGGCTGAGAACATTGTATGATGAGTTCCTTCTGTTTCAGATTGCAAAATGGTTTGCCATAAGAAGTGCATTTGTAAAATCGCCATAGACTGCTCTACTTTCTGCTCTAAGAAGGTAAGAATCCAATCTTCTAAGCAGTTTGGAGAAGCAGTCATTTCGAAATCTTGTTCAATTGGTCGACCTTTGTGTGCTGTGGGTCTAGTGTGATGATGAGCCAGGATCACAACACTTTGGTGTTCGTGTGGGCCACCTGGTCAACAACAAGACCCCTGTGCCAATCGTTCTGGAGATAATGATGGAACACGTGGAAATGAATGGCCTGTACACAGAGGGCATTTACAGGAAGTCCGGCTCAGCCAATCGCATGAAGGAGCTACACCAGCTGTTGGAAACAGGTGAGCTATCATGGATGGTACCAGAATTCATTGGCACACTGGGAAGACGACCTCTCTGTAGTCTCACACAGTCATGTTTTGTAGCTTATCCTGCCCACTCTTGATAACTTTATTAAATAACCCTGTTTAATGACTGCATGTTTGTGTAGGCCCAGAGAACGTTTGTCTTGAGGATCACCCAATCCATGCCGTAACTGGCCTGGTCAAACAGTGGTTAAGGGAGTTGCCTGAACCGCTCATGACCTTCACGCACTACAACGACTTCCTCCGTGCAATAGGTTGGTCCCCACAACACCCTTTTGGTAGCCCTTAGACATGCTGTAACTCTTTTGTTGTCCCTCATAGAACTGCCTGAAAAGCAAGAACAATTGCAAGCCATTTACAGAGTTTTGGAACAGCTTCCGGCTGCCAACTTCAACACCTTGGAGAGACTCGTTTTCCATCTTGTCAGGTACAGATGACTACATGCAGTCGAACAAATTCTGTTAGTGCAAAACCATGTAGCTAGCCATAAAGTTAACGATCTGGTGTCATTTCAGGGTTGCAAAGGAGGAGAAGAGTAATCGGATGACGCCAAACTCTCTAGCCATTGTTTTTGCCCCCTGCATCCTCCGTTGTCCGGACAGCGCTGACCCACTCATGAGCATGAAAGACGTCGCCAAAACCACCACGTAAGGACTTCATATCCACACTGCAAATTAGAGAGTGTTGTTAAGAACAATGTGAATGAAGTCAAAAGACTTAACCTTTACCTTTCCTCAGTTGTGTGGAGATGATACTAAATGAACAAATCCGGAAATACAATGAGAAAATGGAGGAGATCGAGCAGCTGGAATACGCTGAGGCACTGGCAGTCAATCAGCTCAAGCTTAAAAGACGAAACACGGTACACATGACTTACCTGTCCTAGCAGGATGTCTTCTAGCATTGCTGTATAGTTATTTGAAAGTGGTTTGTCTCCTGATGCCTGTGGAAAAACGTCTATATTTCGCCCCCTGAACAATCACTTTTTCCAACAGTCTGCAACCTTCCATAAGGCTCCTACAGAGAGTAATTTTCGCAACACTTTTTTGCTTCTCGTTTTTATGTCTTTATGTAGAGCTGGAATTTACCTCTCAGGTTTATCACTCCTTACAAAGAAGTGGCGGTACGTATGACCCTGTGGTGTTGTGAAGCCCAGTGGTTTGGCATGTTCATGCATCCGGTGTGCATGCCTCACCAATACTAACTCAAACCACTGCATGTGTTAGTGTTAGTTTAGATCTGTAGACAAGGGTGTCGGGTGGATGTCGGTGTAGATGTGTGCTGGTTTTGGTTGGGCATTGCAGTGAATGGCATGAATTTCAAAGCTACGCAAAGTAAACTGCTGAAGATTACACAATAGGGGGATTCTGTAATGTTTCTTGTTTGTATAAATGCAGACAATAATGCAGAAAGATAAGCAGTCAGGTTTGACTGTTAATCTTTGTTTTTGGTTTCTACAAACCTTTGAAACTCATGCCATTGTAACTTAGAGACTTTTTTAATTGTGTTTAGTTCCACAATATAATATAACATCCATCCAAGTGTTTGAAATTCTCTCCAGTAGACCTTTTCTCTTTCTCCAGATTGACTCACCTTTGAAACATCTCTAGCACTCCTCATTTTCAATCCACAAGGGATTGTTTTTCCCCCTTTTACCTCGTAGACTAACCAAATGGGCACAGACTTGAGTCCAGTGAAAATACTTAGTACTGTAGTCCCTTTACTGAAGAACCTCCTGTCTTTATGTGCTTCCTTTTTTATGGCAACATGGGGAAAAGCATGGATTCATCTGTCTTTATCTCCAGTTGAAGATTGTATCTGTTTGAACTCTAGATCCGGGAGACGCCAGGTTCCGACCTTTGTGCTGTACCTGAGGATGAGCCCCTGGATTCAGATACAGAAGCTGAGCGAAGCCTGATGGAGCGGATCAAGTCCATCAAGCAAGAAAAGTATGTAAATGTAGAAGTAGTCTCAGGACCACATTGCATGACTCTTGAACGTCTTTTTCTGGTTTATGTTGCAGAGAGGACCTTGCCTGCAGGCTACCTGAACTAGAACAGCCCGGTTCTGACCAGGAGAACCTGGACTCGGAGGCATCTGTCAGCTCTGAGAGCCTGTTGGATGAGCGAGCAGTCTGTTCGGACACGGAAGGTCAGTATTAAGGTACAGACTCTCTTTGTTTCTGACCAGTCCTTTGGTTTTCCTCTGCAGTAGTCACCCATGTGTGGGTCCTGTCCTTGTTGTGTGTGGCGCAGGTCTGGACGGGATGCTCCTGGCACATTTAAAGAGGGTGGCGGTGCCATCCGCTCTGTAGCAGGTTGTGATCTCATCTAACCCAAGTGTTTTTATGTGCATGTTTGCGGTGATGGAATAAGACGCTGCATGTTGACTCTCTTTTATGACTGTTGGTGGCATATCTTGGGTTCTGCTCTGGGCTTTCTTCTACTTTGGGGGTTGATTGGTTCTCTTTCCCTGTTGTAGGACAAACAATCGTAATCCCAAGATTATCCAAACCAGCTTGCCTTCCTAAGTCTGTCACCCTGGCCCAAGGAGGCAGCACATGGGCTGACGCCTCCTCTCTTCCTTCACTGTCTTCTCCCAGGCTTCAGCTCCAGCGTCGCTGCCCTGTCATACCCCAAACGGTCAAGCTGCCCCCAGGAGTCTTGTGCCACCCGGCTGTACAGTCCCTCCCTCCCCGCAAAGCCCGGTCCCTCACCCTCGTCCAGCGGCGCGAGCAACCGGGCCGCCGCAAAGACAGCATCCAGTCCCTCTACATCGCCGCTGGAGTAGATCTCCTCTTCCCGCCTTCACCTGCAGCCTCAGACACCGCCAGCGCACAGGAGCTCCAGACCTCCTCACGACGTTTCTCAGACCCAGACATTGCTTTCGTAAAGGACGAGGTTTGAGTTGCAAAGTGGCATGCTCTCGAAAGAGCAATTTGATTTTATTGACGTCATTGGCGCGGACTACTTGCCCCGGTCATAGTGACTGATAAAAGAGAATGGTCTCACCTAGCACTTTTCCATACTAATAATATATTGGATTTTTAAAGATACTTTTTTTAAGACTCAGATTTGGGCGGCATATAGGCATTGACATGCATCAATGCTTTGCTTTTTTTTTAACAGTCTTGCACCTTTGTGTCTTTTTAACGAAGATGAAAACTAATTCAACCATGAGGAGTGATCCCTTGATGGTGTTTTGTGGATGGATTTATTCATACACCCAAAGCTTTGTTCATCTTAAATGGACTTTTAAGTTGTAGATCCTACTTCAATTCCTGCACAAGAACTCAATGGACAAGTTTTGACTAGAAGGGGGAAGGATGCAGCACTAGCCACTTTCCTCTCGGACCAGAATGCCATAACCGAATGCAATTTTACATCATAACTCAGAACTTTTTCTTCTTTTCATTTTGGTAAACGATATGACACTTTGGATCTGCGTGGATGTCTGTTCAGAATAGCTTTGTGTAGGACAGTTATTGGCCAAGCCATTGTGTTGAATACTAAAGTCAAGAGTTACGAGTGTTGTTGATTGTTGAATGAAAAGTATGGAACGAATGCCGGCTGGATGTCTATGATGTAAATTACGTTTTGCATCATGAGGACCGTATGTGCCTACTAGTATCGCTGTTTTTGAGTCCTCAGTGACGTTTTTTGCATTTAATGGAGAAATGAAACTAATTATTTTCCTACAATACAGTTTGTACTTGCCGCAAACCTGTGTGCTTTTCCTGTTTCTTACCCAGAATTCTTTGTAGCTTCCTTTTTCTCCGGAGGTACCACCGACCATCTATTCTTGCTGCTCCTGTCCTACACAATCCTTAACATCACCTTTAAATGAATGAGGACAGAACATTAATTAATAAACACACAAATTATTCATTCATTATAGCTTTCGTATAAATTAAAACATACTCATTTTTAATGCATTATTTAGTTTGAGTTCATCAAAGAGCTGCAGATTGGTGGGTAATATTATAAACATTCCTGTTGTCATTGTGTCTCCAGTGGACTGTCGGTGGTTTTTCAAGTTCAATACGTCTGTGACTGCACTTCAAGATGACCGTCTTCTCCAATGCCTCCAACTACGTGATTCAAAGAGGCTAGAAAACATGACTTTTCTTAGTTACAGAACTTTAATTATTGACTATTATCCTGTCAGCTTAAAGGAAAAGGCAAGCTTATTTATTTTCAAAAAATCCCCACGTTATGCTATTTCATTTTAAAAATGTCAGTCCGAAAAACAACTAATTTCTTGAATGTGTAAACATACTTGATTCTGATATGTCGCCAGCCGAAAAACCCTTCCAAATCTCATGAGTAGCCTACATCTAACCGAAAATGAACACTGAGAAACAGTAATATATTACACTTAACGTGCTGTTTAAATGGATGAAGTCTGTACATGTTGTAGTCTGCTGTTGCTGTATGATAATGATGAGCTGTTAAAAAAAAAAAAACTTGTCATCTCTCTGCTTAGACAAACTGGGTTTTAAAAAAAATCGACTCTTGATTTCTCTGCTGGGGGAGACTTTGTTGTTTCACCTCCTCTCGTAGGAGGAGCGATAAAGTAATGGCTAGACCTACAAATAACTCAATAGGTGCACATCATCTAAATAACATGAAGTCTAATATACTAACATTACAACTAAATAACTTTGCTTTTCTCACAAAAGTTTCTGAAGTTAGAAATACCCAGAAGACAATGCGTTTACCTTGAACTGAAAGAAGCTGATCCATTTCTTCACACGGCATGTGAAAACTTATGTTTAGAGGATTGGTTATGTTAATTTTATTCATTATTCTTTCTTTTTTTCCCCTTTTTTTTTAGGGATATCAATGCATGGTCAAATCATTTTTGAAGGACAATTTGACTGCAGTTCAGTCATAATCTTGAAAACCCCCAGCATGCATTTCTTTAAAAAGAATGTTCTCTTTTAAACATAGGAAGAACCAAAAACATATTTTTGAATTTAAAAATATATTTATTTTATTTACAAGTGTTTAGTAATATATATATATATATATATATATATATATTTAGTTGTAGAAATAAAGCTGTACACATTTTTATATTTATACACTCCCCCCCCCACATACACACAAATTATTCCAAAATAGTGTTATCAAACAAAGACAGTAAATGCAAATTAAATTACATTGATTTTCTTCTTAGATGTGTGTATATATATATAGAGAGATATCTATCTATATCTAGAGAGATATCTAGATATAGATCTATAAATGTAGTTATATCTAGATCTATGTCTAAATATAGTTCTAGATCTAGTTATATCTAGATATAGTTCTAGATCTAGTTATATCTAGATATAGTTCTAGATCTAGTTCTAAATTTATATCTAGTTCTAGATCTAGTTATATCTAGATATAGTTCTAGATCTAGTTATATCTAGTTCTAGATCTATATCTAGTTCTAGATCTATATCTAGTTCTATGTCTAGATATAGTTTTAGATCTAGTTATATCTAGATATAGTTCTAGATCTAGTTATATCTAGATATAGTTCTAGATCTAGTTCTAAATTTATATCTAGTTCTAGATCTAGTTATATCTAGATATAGTTCTAGATCTAGTTATATCTAGTTCTAGATCTATATCTAGTTCTAGATCTATATCTAGTTCTATGTCTAGATATAGTTTTAGATCTAGTTATATCTAGATCTAGTTCTAATATAGATCTAGTTATATCTAGATCTAGTTCTAGATCTATATCTAGTTCTATGTCTAGATATAGTTTTAGATCTAGTTATATCTAGATATAGTTCTAGATCTAGTTATATCTAGATCTAGTTCTAGATCTAGTTCTAAATATAGATCTAGTTATATCTAGTTCTAGATCTAGTTATATCTAGATATCTCTAGGTCTAGATTAGGGCTGGGACAACGTGTCGAATTCATCGATGATGTCAACGCAAAATATGCGCATCGATTCGTCGACCTGTTTTTATTTCTCTAAAAATGTTTGCAAAACTTTTACCTTATGTGCGCTGAATATACGCGATGGCCGGATCAACATTCTGTCCAACGTTAAACCAATCCAGGGGTTTTTCTGCATTGATCTTTTTTTTTTTTTTGGCGGCTGTCAAAGCCTTATTTGATCAGTGAGTGAGGCCGGTGACACACTGGCTGCGTGGCGTCTCTGCTGCGTGCCAGAAGCGTGGGGGCTGCTTCGCGTTTTCTGTGTCTTTACACTCCAGAAGCGTGAAAAATAGGCGTTGGTTCTATTTCTAGCATGCACGCGTTTTCCGCGCGGCTCGAGCCGACACCCGTCTCACGCTGGCAGTCTGCATGCTCTAACCTGTTAACATGTGAGCCGAATTAAAAACAGACACGCCACGCAGCTGAGACGCTTGCACCACGCATCCAGTGTGTCGCCGGCCTGATGTAGAATAGAATGACTGCTGCGCCTGACAGGGCGCGTACGAGAGAGAACCCCGGCTGTGCGCGCACACTCACAGTCTTCAAGCAACATGAGCGCTTCTTGCTCTCTCCCTTGTGCATATTAATCAAAATCATTAAACACGACAGAAAAAGGGCGGAACGCCAAAGTTTCACATGGAGCATTCAGAGATTTTTTTTTTCTCCGTGACAGGCTGCTGGCTCCCACTGTTAATTTTATTTATTTATTTTTTTGGTAAAGCACTCTCTGTATTAGCTTAAAGCCCTCAAGTTTACATTGGTTACTGTATTCTTTCAATTGCTCTAAATAAAGTATTTTGGGTGACCTTTTTTATTGAATGCTTGAAAAATGCATCGAAAAAATTATCACTAGATTAATCGTTTAAAAAATAATAGTTTATCCCAGCCCTAGTCTAGATATCTATCTATCTATATCTATATATATATCTAAATCTCTGTATATCTATATATATATCTCTATATCTCTCGCCTATCATTAGAGTGTTTTGTGTTTAGGGATGTAGGGGGTGTTTATTGTTTTTGGCAGTTGAACTGCATGTGGATGCGATTCCAGTCTTCATACACGGGAAGGTCATCGGTTGTAATCAAGGGCAGGTTTGTCTCCTCTGAAAAGAGCTTAGTGTCCGTTCTCTTCTCATTAGATCCTGTAACAAAAGAAGCATAGAAGGTAAAAATAGTGTTTAAATGTTCCCATCAATCCAAAAATGTCATTAGTTTCCCAATACAGTGATGAATAACTATTCACAATGAATTAAGCCACACTGACAAAGACAACTATTTTCATTAACAGCTTCCATTGAAATGATTTGACCTACTCACATGAGCAACAAAACTGAACGTACGAACGACCATCGCTCCTTTTCTGATGATCTGTAGATTATAATATCCGTAATGTTCAGGGGTGATGCTTGAGATGGTCAGAGATCCGGTACTGTAGTCCAGTTTCAACTTGTCTTTGAACATTTCTTCATTACATAGGTATTCCTCATTGTTGGTTTTATTCAGTCTAGCTATGATAACAAATTTAGCACTATTAGCATCTTTGGAATCAACAAACTTCCACCATATTATGTCAGTTTCCTGTGTTTGAGTCAGATGAGTGTTTAGTTTGACTGAGTGGTCTTCACTCATTTGCACCAAGGTGACGTCATCTTCTTTCAGAAACACACCTGGAGAACAAACAGAAACGGACAACATGATTCAACACGCCGGAGTCTCCTCATCTCTCGCTCTATCTATAGACTCTTGAAACGCCTGTCAGTTGTCAATGAAGCTCATCATCCTTGGCTTGAGAAAGACCCAGCAACACCCTCTTTCTCCCACAACTCCTGCCAAACAAGTGCTGATTTGATAGCTGTGCAATGCAGCATTTCACCAAGTCACTCCCTATAGGATAAACCGCTTAGATTGCTTTGGATAAAAGTGTCAGCAAAATGAATGAATGTAGTCCGAAATGTTCAAACCATCTGTTTGATTTCTGAACGGAAAAGCGAGATGAATCTGTAACTTACTATCTGCCTGCAGCAGACAAATGCAAGTTAGATGGTGAGATTTAGTTTGCACAGTTATGCTATATCTGGGATGGATAATACTCCAAAAACAGTGGCATTTATAGCAAAGTGTGAACAGTTTTGGAGTTTCCACTCTGTCTCAGTCACACCTTTCACCTGAAGACAGTCTGGAACCAGTTCCTCCTGTTATCTGTTCAGCCTCACACCCAGCTAACACAACTTTACGTTCTGGCAAGTTCCTCTCAAAGTGTTCTTCCAGTAACACGAATAGAATGTTCATTCAAAGTTATCTGCTCTTTAGTAGCGTTCAAGAAAAATAAAATGCTTAAAAAAAAAAAAAAAACCTGACATTCACAAACTTAATAAAACATTCAAAAGTTAAATTTGCATAATGTTCATTAAATTATAAAATGGAATGTTTTCTTTTAACATTCTCATAACCAAGAACCTTTATTTTTAAGATTTAAAAGAAAACGCATTTTAAACACTTCAAACGGTTCAGGGAACATTTAAAAAGTAACATTTGCTTAAATGTTTGCTAAATTATAAAATGTAGTGTCCCCTTAATGTTTTCCCTAACATTCTCGCAAGAGAAAAATTGGACATTTTAAATCAGGGAACATTCACAAATAAACTTTAGAACGTTCCAGAAAACATTAAAAAGTTACATTTGAATAATGTTTGCTACATGTTCAAATGGAATGTTATCGTACAGGGATAGTTCACTACAATTTATTTATTTATTTATTTTCCATACAATGTAAGCTGTTTTGTTACCAATATTCTTCAAAATATTGGCTTTTGTGTTCAACAGAATAGAGAAATGCATACAGGTTTAGAACAGCTTGAGAATGATTAATTATGACTGAATGTTTTATTTTGGGGTAAACTATCCCTTTTATGCTGCCTCAAACATCCTCATAACAAAGATTTTTTTTTATTATTATTTAAAAAAAGAATTGGAAGTTTTAAACATTCCGAAGATTTTGCCCTGCCATTTTTGATTTTATGCTATTTATTTTCTAATCAGCTTTACAAAAAACGTTCCCAATATGCTTAACTTGACAAGAACCAGAAATAATAACCACATATTATCACACAGTATCTTACCATTTAGCTCCATAGCTAGCAAAGGAACTAAAACAAAATCACAGACTTCATTAAAAAACACTATTTGATCGGTCTAGTAAGGTACACACAGTTGGACGGTAACTTACCGTTTTTTGAATCAATAGACATTTCTCCATTTGCTGAAACAAACACAGATCACAATCCCTGTGAGTGTGTGGATTTATACAAACACGAGAGATTCAGTAATGAAGTATCTTTAACATTCATCACATGACTTAAATTTCATTTTATCATCTATAGCTATAATATGATTACTTAAGCGTGTAATGATGTTTGAGAATAAAGCCACATACGAGTAAGTTCACATACGTTAAATTGAACCTTACCTTTATTTAGCTTGATAAGTTCTGCATTAGGTTTGTCTGTATAAACAATCAGTTATTTTAAATAAACTGATAACTTCATGCACAACTATATTTTGTAATATTTGCTGTAGGTAACACACACTACCTTCGACTTCTTGTGTAGGCGTCTTGTGCTGACAGTAATAATAAATCCCACACAAAACTGCAACCACAGCCAAAGCACCAGCACAAACCAGTGCCACATGAGCTCTGGACAAACCTGGTGCTATAAAGGAAAGACAGAGACGATATTAATGTAGGACTGAGGTGCTAGAACATGACCGGCTGATATCAGCTCTATGAGAATTAGCTAATAGCTGCCATACCTGGACATGTGTGACAGAGCTGAGTGATGTCCAGATGTTGAGTCTGGTTGCTGATGGGATTGTTGAGCACACAGCTGTAGCTGTTTTTATCCTGATATTCCACCTCCAGAGGTAGAGAGAGACTGATGCTGAGATCAGACACACTGATGCTGGACAATAAACTGTTTCCTTTGTACCAGGAGAGAGTCACATGACCCACATTCACCACTGAACACACCAATGAACAAAATGAAGATGATGAAGAAGAACAGTTTCTGCTGATGACAGGAACAGGAAGAAATGCTGGAAAGCATGAGAGATTAAGGTCTATAATGGATCCACACTGCAATGCAATGAAATCAAGCCGAATGCATCGAGAAAACGACTCACCGGAAACAGCAATGCTGAATTTTTTGGGTGTGACTTCATTTCCATCAAAGATCTGTAGAAATCCATAAACTCCAGTGTGTTCAGTTGTGATGTCTGTGATGGTCAGTGATCCAGTTTGATCGTCCAGCTTCAGTCTGTCTCTGAATCTCCCGTCAAGAACATCCTCATATAATGAGATCTTATTGGAAATTCGGTTTATTTGAGCTATTCGAGTGCTGTCCGATCCAAACGTCCACAGTATCAGATCAGCCTTCTGTATCTCAGTAACATCAGTATATAAAGTGACAGAATCTCCCTCCATCGCTGACACTGACTGTATTTCAACCACAAAACTAAACACGTCTGCAGAACAGAGACTGTTTTAGAGATTTAGTCTAGTCGAAGGGTTAATATTGTACTAATTAATGCAATTTCTTCTCTATTCAGTCTTATAGTGTGGAGAAGAGTGGAGTCCACATTTCAAGGATATTGTGTTTGAATACAATACAATGAATTATTTTATTTTTTATTTTTTACTTAAGCTCCACAAAACAGACCAACAAATTATGTTAATGAGTATAAATAATATCTGTGACCCTGGAGCACAAAAGCAGTCTTATGTCTCTGGGGTATATTTGTAGCAATAGCCAAAAAACATTGTATGGGTCAAAATGATTGATTTTTCTTTTAGGATAAAAATCATTAAGATTAAAAGTAAAGATCATGTTCCATGAAGATAATTAGTAAATGCCATACCGTAATTTTCGATTAGTAATAAGCATTACTAAGACTTCACTTAGACAACTTTAAAGATGATTTTTTTTCAGTATTAAATTTTTTTTAGCACCATCAGATTCCAGATTTTCAGATAGTTGTATCTCCCCTATCCTAACAAACCATACATCAATGGAAAGATTATTTATTCAGGTTTCAGATGACGTATAAATCTCAATTTCGTCCTAAAATTGACACTTAAGACAAAAAAGGTTGTGTGGTCCAGGGTCACTTGATATATCACACAGATATTAAAATTTTTGTGTTTAAGTCTCGAAACCATTTAAATCCACTCACCATCCACGAGCAACAGAATAAAAAATACAACAAAAGTCTCCATATTTCTGAACACCTGAGAGAAAGATCAGTAAAAGTTGTCCATAGTTGTTAAACTGTTCCGTTGAGCGTTCGATCGGTTTCTAAACGAGCTAAACCGCACACGGAGAGATTAGCATAATTACTTTTGCACACGTGATTTTCTCATATTCAACTCAGAGTGACGCTTTGACGTGAATCAATGGGTGTGTTAGAAACGACACCAGTAGGTCAAAGTTCAAGGTTTAATTCAAATATCATACTTAATACAGTTAGTCCTAGGTTTACAGAACTTGACATAAATTCAACATGATAAATGTCATAAGATAAACATTTTATTATTAAAAATTAAGTTGACAACTGTTTGAAACAGTGCAAGTTTTAGATTGTCCACTAGAGGACAGAAAACGATTAAATATTACTCTTTCGTTTATTTACACTAAACAATATTAAAACGAACACTACAAAAAGTAAAAGACATGCAATGCACATAAACCTGCATAAAAAACAAGGTCAGGTTACATCGACGGTAAAATAACAAAAAGTTCGTGTTGCAGCTTCACGCTTTTCACCTGTTTGAAAGCTGAATTGTTTTTTTTTTTAATTCGAAATAAGGATAATGTAACTGTCACTTCATATGCGTTTTCAACAATCTCTCCATTCATCAATGATTTTGCCATCTCTGGCGCATTCATTTATTCTGTAATAAATAAATAAAATAAAAAACATTGACAGATTGTCGTTGGATTAATTGGTCGTTTCAAATCATCTGACTTGTTCAGTGTTGATGGATCTTTATTCTAAATGATCTGAGATTCTCAGTTTCAACCTGTTTTTGAATCTTTCTTCATTATATAGGTCTTCCTCAGTCTTCATTTTATCCCATTTAAACATGCAGGAAAGTCATTTTGGTCAATTTTATCCTCCCACATAACTTCTCCAACTTTTATCTAGTTGCATTGACTGTCCATTGGGTCTACTCTGGCTTCACCACTCTTGTGCTTTTCTGAGCTTTAATAGGATAAATGGTTTTAAGTTGCTTTGTAAATGTAAATGTTCTTTGTAATGGTATCAGCCAAATAGACCCAATTGGGAACCTTTAAATTGTTTAGCTGTCCGATAACTTACAGTTGTGTGAATGTCTCTGCTGATCAGGTGTTTCTGCACCTGCTGAAAACAAAACCAAAAACCACCAATAATAATAATAATAATGTCTTGTGTGTGGATTAATATGAACACAAACATGCAGAGAGATTCAGTAATACAGTATCTTACCATTGTTTGGATGATCAACATCCCCAGCATTCACAGGAACTATAACTAAACAATCATCTAATCCAATAAAGCCATTTTTCATAATTTCAATATTATAACTCTATAGAGTTCTTTGTAAAGAGGTTTGATATATGTGACCGGAATATGAACGCAACACGTAAAGTCTCAAGTTAAGCGTTTTCCTCCCTTTGAAAACCCTTATTTGAAAATGCTATTGCTTAATGAATTAAGAACAGTGATTAAAAAAGCAAAGCATACACCTTATTGATAAAGCATAGTGTAACACTCCAATAAAATTCAAAGGAGTAAAGGAAGAGACAAACAGTTTCCTGACTGGACAAGATCATTTATTTTGGGCATCGATAGCCAAGGAGACTCAAGCACACAACCATAATAAATACAAATATGGCGTTCATTCTTATACAATACTACAAATCATATTAAAGCCTCAAAAGGGCAAAGCAGCTGCTTAAACTGGGTATCACATATAATTAATATTGTATTTGAAAGATCACAAGTTACCTAGAATAAGTAAGCAATCAACGAGCAGAAAGGTATTCAGCAGAGGGTTTCAACATCTAGAAATTAGTTCATGTGCCACCAGTTATACACAATTTCATTGCACAGCAAACACCAAAGGAATCAAAATCTATATGTGCATCAGTTAAATTACACACTTCAATACACACCAAAAGGCCACTCAATACATGCCTACTATAATACTCCCTATACACACACACTAACAATTACAAACACATACAAAGGCCAGAGGACTGGTAACAATTAATCAATCAGAATAAGAATTAAACCAATCACCAACTTGTTTTGGGGCTTGATAATAGGCCGCCACTAATCTCTTTTGATGGTTATGCACCCAGCTGTCAACTGTCCCCAAAAATCTAGCATAATGTCAATAGGCAATTTTGCATGACAGACAAACATGAAAAAATATGGGATATAGCCTGCAGAAGGGTGAAGGGTTTTATTGTAGGCCTGTACCAATTCTACCACATACTGGTCCCAAGCCTTGGTCTGATCATCTTTTAAAGTGTCCAGCATACTCAACAGTGTCCAATTGAAACAAGACTTACTGATATAATACAATGAGCATAGCTCTTTAATGACCCTTGATTCAAAATTTGGGCCCTGGTTAGATTGCAATTGATCAAACCCCCTAAAATGACTGTAAAAAATGTTTCCACAACACCCTTGCAGTAGTCACCGCCTTCTGGTCTGTAGTAGGCACTGCAACTGAATAATTTTTATTTAATTTTTTTTAACCAGGGAAATCCTTTGAGAACAAGTTTCTTTTACAAGGGGCCCTGGCCATGGAAATCATGACCAAAAGAGACCAATTATCAAGTATTAAATCATTCTGTAACAGGTTCCATGCTGATGGGACAGAAATTCTAAATGCTTGCTTCCCCAATTCTGTGCGAGCCCTAGGCACAACCAGGTTAAAATAATCATTAGAGTGTAGAGAGCTAGTGCTGACTTTAAAGGACATAAGCCTACATAAATAAAGGGGCAATGTCCCAATGATGGATTTATATATTAACAATCGCCACCGGGTTAGCCTGCGCTGAGAAAGGGAGGGCCACTGGACTAGATTATACAGTGTGCAACTGTGTGAAAGGCTTGCACCCTGTAATAAATTTCAATGCACCTTGATAAGCTGAATCCAATTGGTGCAAATATTTATTAGGGGCGTGCATATATAAAAAAATCTCCATATTCCAAAAGAGGCAGGAAAGTAGACTCAACTAATTTCTTCCCTGTTACATAAGAAAAACAGGCCCTATTCCTAAAATAGAACCCTAGTTTTAATCTAAGTTTCTGGGCAAAATTTTGGATATGAGCCTTAAAAGTCAAATGGTCGTCAAGTAAAAGTCCTAAGTACTTGTACTCAGCCACACACTCTATTAGATTTCCCTGCAGAGTAATAATGTTTGGAAGGATAGTTGTGGAGTTCCTAATATTTGAGAACCGTACCATCTTGGTTTTACTTGCATTCAACATAAGCTTCAAGTTGGACAGCCAAGATTGTACAGTGTCGAGGCATCCTGCAGATACTGAAAAGTCTGGTGAAGGGTTTCTCCACAGGTGTAAATAATTCTGTCGTCAGTATAAAAATTAAACAGAGCATTATGGACATTTTAACCAAGGTAATTTACATAAATGGTAAATAAAACTGGGCCCAGCACCGATCCCTGTGGGACCCCTGATACAACTTGTAAGTTGAGTCCTGCCTGAGAGGTAATTTTCAAACCAACCAGCTGCCTTCTCAGAAATATCAATATTGAGCAGTCTCTGTTTTAAAATACAATGGTATAATGAGTGAAGTGGTCCATCATAACCAATATATTACAGAGTGCAGTCTCCAGTGACAAAAAAATAAAAACAGAAACATTCTGAAGAGGTTATTCTGATTGTTTAGATACAAGAGGGGCACTCACTTTATTTGCAGGATTCTTGTGCAGGCTGCATCGAACACACTGAAGGCACCATCTCTCCACTTCTCGTACCAGCCCCGGCCCAAAGAAAAAAACGTTGACGGATCAAACCCTGTCAACCAGGCGTCCTGCATGGTCATGCAACCGTTCCAGAACTTGTGAATGCAGACACTGCTATTTGCTTGCATTCGTCAAATGTCTTTGGATCACATACCTCCCTACACAGCAGTCACTGATCCACACAGAGGCGGGCCCAATGTTGCAACAACACTTGGGTAGACCGATCTTCTGCTGCTCGCTCTCTTGGAGAGTGCCCTCTCCCTCTGTCCGCATAGATCCAGAGTCGTAATAGCACTGGATCAGTCCGTTGGGCCCTCCTCGTTGGGTCCTCCTGGTTAAAGAACCAAATCTAGATGGGCAATACGGACCTCCAAAGTCTCATTAACCAATGGTCTTAACTTTACATTTCCCTACGACCTTGATGGACACAACTCAACATCAGACATAACCGACAACTCTGAAAAAGCATCAACGGAACTGGAGAAAGGTTTAAGATTCTGACTATAACTCTACCATTTGAAACCGTGCTCAATGATCGTGCTACCAATAACTGGCCTGGCAATACATCATCTTGACATGGTTCTACCAAGCTCACATAAGCCTTTCTATCAGGCCGAACAAGTGCGCATGCCTCGATTACAACCTCTGACTGTGCTGGTATTATTTTTCCTTTTCCCTGGGGCCAACAAATAGCCCTTATCTGCCCTGACTCAACAAAGTTTACACAGAAAACATTTGGTTCCACACCTTGACTTGTACTTCACTTTTCTACCACTAAACAACCATCCCCAGACTGAAAAAAATAACCATAAAAACAAAAACTAAAAAAGAAACCCCGTCATTTTACTTTTCACAGGCTAATAGCATGCAGTATACATTTTAGAAAAGTTTCCAGTTTTAAAAGCTCATAAAAGCAGAAAGGTTTTATTTAAATGCAACAGTCACTATATAGAAGATAGGGCTCCCTATCAAACATCGTATAGATTTTAAAATATTGCTTATTACTTATAAAGCCCTGAATGGTTTAGCACCTCAGTATTTGAATGAGCTCCTTTTACATTATACTCCTCTATGTTCTCAAAACTCAGGCAATTTGATAATACCTAGAATATCAAAATCAACTGCGGGCGGCAGATCCTTTTCCTATTTGGCGCCTAAACTCTGGAATAACCTACCTAACATTGTTCGGGAGGCAGACACACTCTTGCAGTTTAAATCTAGATTAAAGACCCATCTCTTTAACCTGGCATACACATAACATACTAATATGCTTTTAATATCCAAATCCGTTAAAGGATTTTTAGGCTGCATTAATTAGGTAAACCGGAACCGGAAACACTTCACATAACACCGTACTTTCTACATCATTAGAAGAATGGCATCTACGCTAATATTTGTCTGTTTCTCTCTTGTTCCGAGGTCACCGTGGCCACCAGATCCAGTCTGTGTCCAGATCAGAGGGTCACTGCAGTCGCCCGGATCCAGTACGTATCCAGACCAGATGGTGGATCGGCACTTAGAAAGGACCTCTACTGCCCTGAAAGACAGCGGAGACCAGGACAACTAGAGCCCCAGATACAGATCCCCTGTAAAGACCTTGTCTCAGAGGAGCACCAGGACAAGACCACAGGAAACAGATGATTCTTCTGCACAATCTGACTTTGCTGCAGCCTGGAATTGAACTACTGGTTTCGTCTGGTCAGAGGAGAACTGGTCCCCCAACTGAGCCTGGTTTCTCCCAAGGTTTTTTTCTCCATTCTGTCACCGATGGAGTTTCGGTTCCTTGCCGCTGTCGCCTCTGGCTTGCTTAGTTGGGGTCACTTCATCTACAGCGATATCATTGACTTGATTGCAAATAAAAACAGACACTATTTAAACTGAACAGAGATGACATCACTGAATTCATTGATGAACTGCCTTTAACTATCATTTTGCATTATTGACACACTGTTTTCCAAATGAATGTTGTTCAGTGCTTTGGCGCAATGTATTTTGTTTAAAGCACTATATAAATAAAGGTGATTGATTGATTGATTGATTGATAGAAGTGTTTTTCATAATCTCTCCATTCATTAATGCTGTTGTCTCCTGTTGGACGTTCTCTCCATTTTCTGCAGAATCTGTATAAAAAACATCAAAAGATTATTGTATGGAACATTTATCTCAGATTTGGTGAATTCTACATGAACTAATCAGTCATTTCAGATCATCTATCTTCTGTTAATGTATCTTTACTCTCCTAAATGATTTGAGCTTCTCACCTTGGACGATAAATGTCTTGGAAATCACATTTCTCCCCTTCCTGGAGATATTCAGTTTATACATTCCAAAATCTGTGGATCGGATGTCATTAATTGTAAGATAACCAGTTATTTTATCCAGTTGTACTCTGCTGTGCGTGGATTGCCCATCACAACCACTCAGTTTGGCGATGACGGTGAATGGGCTTGTGTCTTCTGTGTTTAATTCTCCAAACCTCCACTGCAGCACGTCAAAACTTTCTATTTCAGTAACACCAGTGTTTAGAGTCATGGACTCTCCCAACCTCGCGGAGACTGTCTTCAGTTTATGTGTCTCTGTTAAATCATCCGCTGGAGAACCCAGACAGAGAGTAAACATTCAGTACAAGCATTATATTTGATTGAAAACCATGGAAAACCATTGTTTCTTTGTAACTGCATTCAAATGACAGAAAAGGGAGAAGACTGGAGGCGTGTCAGTACATGACATCCACGCATTAGGTCTTAAAGTGACAACAGCCTAACCTGTTGCTCTCTGTCATTAATGTTTACAAAACAACAAAAGAAAAAGCATTAATAAAAATGTATGTATATTTAATTCATATGCTATTGTATTTAACATTTGATTGTTAGAATTATTAGAATATTAGAATTTAAATCACTGTTTATTTCATTCGTAACTTAGTTCTATGGTGTTTATTTGTTCTATTGCTGGTCTTTTGTTTGTTTGTTCTGACGGTTCACTTGTTTTAATTATATTAGTTAGTCAGGTAGGAACTGCTAGTTTTTATTCATCTCAGTTTAGTCTTGTTTAGGAGTCAGACATAAACAATGAAGTAAATCAATTACTTAAATGTGGTTGAATTATTTTGCATTCTTGCACAATAAAGCTAATCTTGCTCTATTTACCTGTTAACTGTCACCTGTTCCCTCGGTAGGACGCCTACGTGTACTTCACTATATTACAATTAAATCCTAATCTTAAACACTATTTATCATTGGAAAGGTCTGAGTTTCCTAAATAGATAGTTTACCAATCTTTTTTATGAAAAATTATGTAGGAAAAGTAATAGATTAATTTATGGCTAGAGTGCACCTCAAAAACCATACATCATAACAGAAGTTTTGACCTTGCCTTTTTCTCTATCACACTTTAGAAATCATCAGAAATTATATATCAGTTGAAAACTGAAAATCTCAAAATTCATCCTTTGAAACCCATTTTCTTTCAAGTCTATGTTCAAAAATGTGAGTGACGGTTAACAGGTTAAATGTGAGTTAACTTACGCAGTTGATCTGTTTTTTTATATTTCCAGGAGTTAATGAACAATCCAACCACAGCAAAGACTGGTACAGCAATTACAACAACAACGCAGATCAGCACCATGTGACCTAACGATAAGCCGTCCGCTGTGGTTAAACTTGATGCATCCACTACAGAGAGAACAGAGAGAAAGAGTTAACAAATACAACTTTTGATGTGCTAGAAGAACAAGAGAAGAACAGAACAAATAATATCATCTCTGCTGTACCTTCACATGTGTGACAGAGTGTAGTGATGTCCAGGTGTTGAGTCTGGTTGCTGATGGGATTGTTGAGCACACAGCTGTAGCTGTTTTTATCCTGATATTCCACCTCCAGAGGTAGAGAGAGACTGATGCTGAGATCAGACACACTGATGCTGGACAATAAACTGTTTCCTTTGTACCAGGAGAGAGTCACATGACCCACATTCACCACTGAACACACCAATGAACAATTCTGCTCTGAGGATGAGGAGGATGATGATGAAGAGCATTGTGAAGAGTTTCTGCTGATGACAGGAACAGGCAGACGAGCTGAAAAATAGATTATTTATTTATCTAGTTCCCTATCAGTATCAAAAGCAATATTATATTACATAAACCATATATTAACCACATATTCCAGAAAAGTATCTTTTTAGATTTTTAAACAGATTTTTTACTTACACAGGTATGGATCAAATTCAGATCACTCACCAGAAACAACAATACTGAATTTCTTAGATGAAACCTCGTTTCTGCTGCTGATCTGTAGTTCATAGACTCCAGTGTGTTCAGTTGTGATGTTAGTGATGGTCAGAGATCCAGTTTGATCATTAAGCTGCAGTCTGCCTCTGAATCTCCCGTCAAGAACATCATATAAGATCTTATTAATCTCTCTGTTGAGTTGAGCTATAGGAGCACTATCAGGTCCATATCTCCAACGTATCAGCTCAACTTTCAGTGTTTCGTTAAAATCAGTGTGTAGAGTGACAGAATCACCCTCCGTCACCGACATCTCTTCATCTGAAGCACCAAACACACCTGTTTCTCAAAAGAGATTCAAGTAGAACATTTGCAAATGACTCCTAAGAACTAAAGTAAACCTTTACAAAAGTAACATTCGCCAATAACTACTTCAATTAATCACGTCTTTACTTGAACTTAAAAATAGCATACATAAACTTGAACTCAAACAAACATGAGCAAGCTAAGTGAAAGAGAAAGTCTCATGATCTCTTTAAACACTTACCTTTCAAAAGTAAAACATATGTAAATAAAAGGAAATTCTTCATTTTGGTGTAGATTCGAGTGAATTGTGATTTAATAATGTTGACTAGTAAATAACCTGTTTCGTTGCGTTCTTTAGTGTAGGCCAACATTAAGAACGTTACCTTTCGAGGAAAACCTGCAGCTCAAGTTATCTGTCAGGAACTGGTTTTTGTTTTGTAATCACGTGAGTAACCCAGTGCTGAAAGTCCTTTAATGCGCACATAGTTGATATGAGCTAGCTATAAGAACATTAAGTATTGCATGAAAAAGGTGCAGCTTTTCTCACAACTTATATGATTTTATTTTTCCTCGATGTTTATGGGAGAGAGGAAATATGATGTAGGGTGTTGGAGCTAGTTATGCAACTTATTAAACGACTGGTTTAAGGATAATTTTTTGAAAGACAACTTAAAGTTTAGTTAATCAATTGTATAAAACCACAATATTTTTTATTATAATACCATTTAAAATCATGGTAACCTGTACAAACAAGAAAAACATGAAAAATACTCCTCTCCCAAGAACACAAGAAAATTAAGTAGATGAACAGCAGTTTTGCATACTTGTGGGTATTGTTAGTTGGCTTTATTTTTAAATCAGATTCTTTCAATGGGACATTCAAAAACACTTAATATCAGGTCAAGCATTTTCCCCCCAAATCAGTTCATTATAATGAAACAACAACGTGGTTTAAAGGAATGATTCAGACATCATTTACTCACCCTCATGTCGTTCCAAACCTGTATGACTTGCTTTCTTATGTTGAACATATAATAAAGATATTTTCAAGATTGCTGGTAATCAAACAGTTGGTGGTTGCCATTGACTTCCATAGTAGGAAAAAACATATTATAAACATATTATTTCAGTTTTCAATGCGGATCAATACGAGTGAAAAGCTAAAAAGTCATTGATGAAACTATGCTGGGAAAACTACTATCGAATTCATGAATTCATCAAACCATACTATCATACCCTTACTATTTCTGCAGTATCCAGTATGTACGGTATGCTGTGCATAGGGTGCAAATTTTTTGTATGCATCAATTACCCGGACGACCTACTATATTTAGCAGAATCTGTTGAATATAATTAAAGTACAATGAAATCAGTACAGAAGCTGTGTTCGGAATGGCATACTTCCACACAACTCCTACTATTTTGCAGTAAGCTGCATGTATACTGTGAATAGTAAAACAATGTTTTGTATGCATGGAATGCCTGGATTAGCTGCTACATTTGCTGAAATGATGTAGCCATGGGCTACTGTTTCCGAGAATGCAACATGCTCTGTGTAATGTTTCATCTTCAAACACGCGAGTGAGCTGGAGACGGGGAATAGTAATTATAAAACACTTTTCTAAACTATCGCTGTGTATCTAAAAACAATACCGTAAGCAGTGAGTGTTGTGCTAGTTACTAAGAAATAGTAACTAGTTACAGTTACTAGTTACTTAATTAAAAAAGTAACTCAATTACTTTGTTGATTACTTACACCAAAAACTAATGCATTACTGTTAAAAGTAACTTTTTAGTTACTTTTTTAAAGTACTTTCTTTAATGTTCCCATTGTTTTGTGCTTTTATGCGTTATGGTCTATACAAACACAAAGTAAAACAGAAAGTAATTTTTAAACACTATTTTGATTAAAGGTCCTGTTTTTTGTGCTTTTTTGAAGCTTTGATTGTGTTTACAGTGTGCAATATAACGTGTTCATGTTTCGCGTGTAAAAAAAACAGTATTTTTCACACAATTCACCTATCTGTATACCACTGTTTTCACTGTCATAAAAACAGGCTGATGTCTTCCTTGTTCTATAAAGTCCCTCCTTCAGAAAAACGTAACGAGTTCTGATTGGGCCAGCGGTTCCTGTGATGTGTTTCGAAACCAATTTAGCACACGCGGCCCTCCTGGTAACGCGATTGGGCTAGTTATGAGAAGCAAGTGGGCAGGATTTGTTTTGAAAACCTGGATATCCTGATCTGAACCATAGACAGTAAAAGAACGAACATGCTGGAGATGTAACGTTACTTATAATCACAGGAGCGTTTTTACTGACGAGATGCGCATGATAATCGCATTGATTATTTTGCACAGCCCTAACATCTAGTTAACAAAGCTAAACAGTGTTGCCCTTTGTGTAATAAGTTACAGAAACTGTTAAACGCACCAACTTAAATAATAAAATTCATTTACCGGTTGTGGTCCATAAACAACGCCTTCTCCAGACAAAGAGGGGAATGCTCCATCTTTCAAGAATAATCTTTGTGCGAATCCGGCATTAAACTGACTGAGATCGAGGAAGCTCGCTGTCCTCGGCAAAATGTGCTGCACATAGTTTTACATGTGGACTATAATTTTCGGGAACCGAGTTAAACATAAATTGTAACCATTAACCCTTTGAAGTCGATTAACGCATATATGCGTTTTGAGTCATTTTCTCCTGATAACCCCGAAAAGAACTTAAATTACACTCTCAGTTTTAATAGCACATATAAGAGCAATACATCAATCGAATCTGTAAAGGGTCAACTTTTTTTTGGATACAGACATAATAACAAAAAAACTTTGTGCACTTATAAAATAAAGGTAACAAACAAGATGCGCTGTCTGCAACCTTTGTGTGCGCTGATCTTCATTTACAAACACGTCATTAAAATGAAGTGTAACTCCGTGAATACTCAACGAAGAGACATGAGAGAGATATCTATAGAAAGCTTGACATGTCTACTTTAAAACGAAACAAGTGCTGCCGAAAACAAATATTCTGAGATAAAGTAATCCATATGAAAACAACGCAATGTCTGTTTTTCATGTCTCCCTACATTATGGGCCCTATCTTGCACCCAGCGCAATTGACTTTGTACACCGACGCATGTGTCATTCCTATTTTGCACCCGCGCAAAGCGCGCTTTTCCCTCCACAGAAGCACGTCGCTAAACTAGTGATTGAACTTGCGCTCCCTGGGCGGTTCAGCGCAAAAAAGGAGGCGTGTTCCGGCGCAAACAATCCCTGGTGCTATTTTGCTGTTCCATTAAACAATTGCGCCACTGACCAGAAAAAAAACTAGTCTAAAGTCAGTGGCGCGTTGCGCGTTGTTCATTATGCTATTTTAAGGGCGCATGCTTGACCATAATGTATAGCGTGCACAACGCGCATACACTTTGCTCATGTAATCTACACAGATGCAACAGTTATTTTTGCAAATCATAAATTGTTACACTAAAAAAATATTAACACATGAGATGACGGAAATCATTGTGGTGTGCCACGAAGATGTGAAAAAATAGGCATAAATCTAGCTTACAAATTATTCAGGCTAATTGTAGTAATTAAGGATCAGACCTGTTTGAGGTCATATATGTATATAAGGACATCTGACAAATTGGTTTGTCCGTCAAGAACCAGGAAAAAAAATCGATGAAACAATTGTGGCTATTTCCTCCCACGCCTGTTTAACCGACGCTATTTTGGGTGGGTTTCTCCCATCCCCATACAACACAACTTCTCTGTCTTTCACTGCTCTTACAAGAACATCAGTCTCCTCGGCTGTGAACCGCTCCTGGCGTGCGCCTGGTAAATACGCCATAATAATAGCAATCCATAATGGAACTTGCGCACCTGCTTTTAAAGGGAATGTTGGATGACGCTCTGATTGGTTTATTTCACGTTACGCCCAAACCACACCTATGAATAATGAAGCTACTTCAGACCAACCCATTTTAGATTTGCGCCGGGCGCAAGAGCCATTTATCCCGCCGGGAAAATAGCAACAGCGCCGAGACCCGCCCACAAAGTTACTTGCGCTTCGCGCTTTGACACTTGCGTTTCAGATCGTTAAAATAGGGCCCTATATCTAATGTGACCACGCCCCCGCGCTGAACGCGCTATTCAGATTCAAACTGGAGCGCGCGGCTTGAATACACCCACACAGAAGAAAAAGCAGCCAGACTGTTATTCTAATCTCCAAGTACAGCATCCCTGGGAAGCCCAAACAATCTGAGATGAAAATAACAGCGTTTTGACGACATGGCGACAAACACAAACGCAGCTCTTCCTCTTCTCCGTCGGAGCTCAACAAGACCACGGCTTCTTTTTTGTGTATTCATGTGGGCGGAGGTTAGTCAAAAAACTGTTTTAGTGACGTCATTACTGCAGGAACTAGAGGGATTTAGTCCAAAGGGTCGTTTTTTGTAGTCAAATTATGTTAAATAAAATATCTCGCTTGGCATTGAACTTTGAGCTTTAGAATTTTACAGATAATATTTATACTCTAACAACAACATTACACACTAACTAAAGTTTAAAACATGGAATCACGAAGAACGGGATCAAACTGAATATAGTATATCACAAGGATTTCTGAAATAAATAACAAAACACCTGAATAATATATTACGAATCAAAAACTAAAGTGGCTTCTGCATCATAAAAGCTGTTGTGTTGAGCCCTTAAAAATGTTCCTTTCCCAGCTTAAGTATGAAAACTAACAACAATGGACAACATACACAAAACATTTTGAAATAAATAAATAAAAGCCATATGAATTATTCAGAATCAATTTCGAGAAACATATATACACATATGTATATATATATGAATGCTGTTTAAAAATGAAATCTATGTTATCATGCTAAGGAGCTGACTGAAAGACAGCGACTCCACAGTAGAGACAGGCTGCATGTTTTCAACAGTGTTTCACCTGTATGAGAAAAACATACAGAGAATCACTTAAGACACTTTGCTGTAGACCCATTCCACATAATAATATTCATTAAAACTGTATGTTAACACGTAGGAGCTTGCTGCATGTATCTGTGAGTAGGCTACAGTTTAAAAAATCCATGGGAATGGATTGCGAAAGTGTGCGCGCAGATTATGAATTCGTGGGTAGATTCAAAAACAGACGGTACGGTTTACAAAATCTGAGCACACGGATTGGAAATTCGTAGGCTAGGATAGGACACTGAACCAGAAAGACACAGCTTACATTTGAATAAAAGGTTTTTGTCTTTATGCTCAACTAAAGTGAAATAATGAGCATATTTCCACTTTGAGAAACTCGTGTTGCTCTCGGCTTGACATACTTGAAAAAACAGAAACACACCCACAGTGCATCTTCGTGTTTACAGTGGTTGGCATCCACCAATCCTAAAATGCAGCGCTGCTGCAAACAGGTTAGGCTGCACTTAATTAATTTAAAATTAAAATTAATTAAAATTAAAATTAATGCATTACAGTATTAGTTACTGTCAAAAATAACTGCGTTACACCCAACACTGCCCAACACTGGACAACACTCTTAAAAAAAGGGTTCATTGGGGTTCTATATAGAACCATAGGGTTCTTTACTCAACTCCAAAGAACCTTTTATGCTAAAAAGGTTCTATGATGAAAATAAAGGACCCTTTTGGCTCAAAGGTTCTTTACGCTATTATTCATTCATGACTTTATCATGTAACTTTACATTAGCCTAAATACGTTCACTTTTTAGGACAAAAAATAAAATAAAAAAAACGAGTTCACATATCACACCTAAACACGCGTGGAAAACGTAATTAGAACTAGCTACTAAATTAGTTAAAAATGTCTATCCATATGATTCGCGAACTCCAAACTGACTCTGATTCGCGAACCAGCTCCGAACTCCCGAAATGACTCAAATGATTCACGCTCCGAACTCCCGAACTGACTCAAATGATTCACGAACCCGCCACGAACTCCAGAAATGATTCAAATGATTCGCGATCCCGCTCCGAAATACCGAACTGACTCAAATGATCCACGAGGCCGCGTCAAACTCCCAAACTGACTCAAATGATTCGAGATCCCTAAACTGACTCAAATGATTTGCGAACCTGCTCCAGACTCCGCGAACCTGCTCCAGACTCCCAAACTGACTCAAATGATTCGCGATCCGGCTCCGAACTGACTGATTCGCGAACCTGCTTCGAACTCTCGAACTGATTCAAATGATCCACGAAGCCGCGTCAAACTCCCAAAATGACTCAAATCGCGATCCCCAAACTGACTAAAATGTTTCGCGAACCCGCTCTGAGCTCCCGAACAGACACAAATGATTCGCGATCCCGCTCCGAACTCCCGAACTGACTCAAATGATTCACGCTCCGAACTGCCAAACTGACTCAAATGATTCGCGATCCCGCTCCGAACTCCCGAATTGACTCAAATGATTCATGCTCCGAACTCCCGAACTGACTCAAATGTTTCGCAATCCCGCTCCGAACTCCCGAACTGACTCAAATGATTCGCGAACCCGCTCCGATCTCTCGAACATTAATTAACATTTTGTGAAATAACAATCAAACCAAAATTGCATCTAATTCACATTACACAATTACAGGTGCTGGTCATATAATTAGAATATCATCTAAAAGTTTATTTATTTCACTAATTCCATTCAAAAAGTGAAAGGCAGTGACAGTCTGTGGTGTTATTGTATGTGGCAGCCTGCTTAAACATATTTCAGTCAGTGGTGTCTTGAAGATACTCTGACAACCCTTCCGGCCACACATGCATCTGTTTGTGAACTGGTTTGGTGACTTTAACGGGTGGTCTGTATGCAGACATTAGCATGACAGTGATGTGGTCTAAGACACTGAGGTGGAAGAGGGCTTTGTAAACTCCTCTCTGTGTGGTGTAAACAAAGTCAATGTTTTTACCTCGTGTTGGAAAGTTGGTGTATTTTTGGAAACACATTCTTTAAGTCTGCATGGTTGAAATCCCCAGCTATGACGAGAAAAGCATCAGGGTGTGCTGTCTGCTGCTCAATGATGTGCTGGTACAGTTGAGTGGAGGGCAGTTCCTCCCACTGGCATGAATACTAACTTCATTTCATCCTTCTCAACAATCACATCTGGAGCACAAACAGAAGCAGTTTTTCAGACAGAGATCAGTGAAAGTCATGCCTCACCTGGATTTCAGTTGCTATTAACCACATTTAAACAATCATTTCTGCTTGTTTTCCTATTACAGTCACTGGCACTAAAATTTGATAGATCTTACTGATGCTGCTGCGTATAAGCAGAAATTCATTTGCTAACTTTTGATGCTCTCTAGAACTTGCATGTCAAATTTTGGGACCAACACAAGCACAAGAAGAAGAAAGGCAGAAGACTAAGCAAAGAATATCAAAGCATGTTTGAGAGCAGTTGTTTTTTGTAATGTTGTTCAACATCTAAAAGTATCAGTCTATTGAAGCCAGTTGGGAAACAGTAACTTGGGAGTGGAAAGTTCTGCAGGTGAATCATAAGAATTACAGAAATTCAATGCATGTCAGTTACACCAGAGAGTAACTGAGAGAGGTCTCTGCATTAAAGACCCACAACTGGCAGATGAACATGCTTTTTCACTTCTCTGTAATACAGTAAATGCAATTTAATGTGCAGGATGTAACAAGGCCAGTATAAAGTATGACAGAATGCATGTAACTAAGCATCAATCCAGTCTGATAAATTATGACAAATTAATAGTGCGTCCCAAAGCCTGACCTTTTCCAAATATCATTAAACCCTAGGCAGAAACTTATGTGATTACATTTAAAATAAGAGGGGAAGCTTTGTAGTGAACATCTTAAATTTAGAACATCTTCACATATTCACATACTAAGCTATTGTACTTTTTTTTTTTTTTTTTTTTACAAACAAAAGTACACAACTGAAACTCAATACGTCAATAACTGGATCACTTTCTTCCTGGCCTGTTTGAACAATAAAGAAATGAACAATGAAAAGGCACACTGTAACTTACAGTTACTTACCATCTGGTAAATCTCTCTGCTGCTGATACAGAAGGTAGTGTTGGCAGGAGCCAAATCCTGCTGGAAAATGAAATCAGCATCTCCAAAAAGCTGGTCAGCAGAAGGAAGCATGAAGTGCTCCAAGATTTCTTGGTAAACAGGTGCATTTACTGTTTTACTGGTGCAGTTACTTTGGTTTTCAAAAACACAATGGACCAACTCCAGCAGATGACATTACACCCCAAATCATCACAGACTGTGGAAACTTAACACTGGACTCCAAGTAACTTTGGCTATGAGCTCCAAAACTTGCTTTCATCTGAAAAGACGACTTTGCACTACTGGGAAACAGTCCAGTTCTTCTTCTCCTTAGACCAGGTAAGATGCCTCTGATGTTGTCTGTGGTTCAGGAGTGACTTAACAAGAGGAATATGACAACTGTAGCCAAATTCCTTGACACGTCAGTGTGTGGAGGCTCTTGAGGTCTTGACCCCAGCCTCAGTTCATTCCTTGTGAAGTTCACTCAAATTCATGAATTGATTTTGCTTGTCAATCCTCAGAAGGTTGCGGTTCTCTCGGTTAGTTGTGCATTTTTTTTTTTTTTTTACTTTTTCATTCCACTCAACATTCTGTTAACATGCTTGGATACAGCACTCTGTGAACAGCCAGCTTCTTTAGCAATGAATTTTTGTGGCTTACCCTCCTTGTGAAGGGTGTCAATGATTGTCTTCTGGACAACTGTCAGATCAGCAGTCTTCCCCATGATTGTGTAGCCTAGTGAACCAAACTCAGAGAACAGCTGCTAAGGGTGGCCCATCTAGTTATTACGTTTAGGGGGCAAAACACTTTTTCACAAAGGGCCATGTAGTTTTGGATTGTGTTTTCCCTTAATAATAAAAACCTTCTTTTAAAAATTACACGTTGTGTTCACTTGTGTTATCTTTGACTAATATTTAAGTTTGCTTGATGATCTGAAACATTCAAGTGTGACACACACATGCAAAAAATAAGAAATGAGGAAGGGGGCCAACACTTTTTCACACCACTATATATATGTGTTTTTGTTTTGCATTTATGGAATAAGGTTTCCCTTAAGGTTTTCCAAAAATGTATAGTACAATTACTTTAATTTTTTTTTATTAAATAGTAATAAAATAAACTCATACTTTGTTCTTAATGATAATTACATTACATTCAGAACAAAGTTGCAGCCTCTCATTCACATTATTAGTTAGAGCTTTAAAAAAAAACACGCCATTATATAAATTGTACACTAGAGGGCAGACACCATAAAAAAATATTTTGTTCATTTACAATAATCAAATCTGTACAATTGATACTAATGTAACATGAATATCTGCATAATACATTTCATCAACTGTAAACGACAAAAACAACAATGACAAAATAGTTAGTGTAAAGTCAAAAGCAACCCTTTGTTATGTTACTTTTCATCGGTTAACAGTATGCAGCATTATTTTAAACACATTTTCTAGTTTTAAAGGCTCATAAAATTAGAGATGTTTTATATAGTAAGGATAATGTAACAGAAGCTATAGACAAGTGTCTGCAGTAGTCTCTCCATTCATTAATGTTTTTGTCTCTTCTTGAACATTCTTTTCGTCTTCTGAGGAGTCTGTAAAGAAAACAAAAAAATCAAACGATTATTGTTATAAACAAGGATGCATGAATTAAATCGATCATTTCAGATCATCTATCTTCTGTTAATGTATCTTTACTCTACTTAATGATTTGAGCTTCTCACCTCGGACGATAAATGACTTGGAAATCACATTTCTCCCCTTTCTGGAGATATTCAGTTTATAAATTCCAAAATCTGTGGATCGGATTTCATTAATTGTAAGATATCCATTTTTTTTATCCAGGTGTACTCTGCGTCTGTAGCTGTCTCTGAGTTTCTCAACACGAGCAGTAAAATCAAAATTGTTTGGTTCATTCAGTTTGGCGATGACAGTGAATGGGTTTGTGCTTGCTGTGTTTAATTCTCCAAACCTCCACTGCAGCACGTCAAAACTTTGTATTGCAGTAACACCAGTGTTTAGAATGACTGACTCTCCCACCCTCGTGGAGATTGTCTTCAGTTCATCGGTCTCAGCCAAATCATCATCTGGAGAATCTAGACAGAGAGTAAACATTCAGGGGTGCACAATCTACTTTTCAAACAAATTGAAGAGATTGATAATAAAATTATTACCAGTGGTAAAACAATGAGTGATAAAAAAAAAACTCGGATGAATGATCAAAGAGTAAGACATGCTTGTTATTAAAACAAGATATTAAAAGTGCAGTAAGCCACTGAAACAATGAATATGGCAAGTAAATCAGTTATAATGAGGTAAATCAATTATAATATATACAGTAAATGTGATCAAAATTACATGACAAATACATCTTGCTCTGTTAAATGTGATTGAACTTACCCGGTTGATCCTTTTTTCTATATTTCCAGTAGATAATGAACATCCCAACCACAGCCAAGACTAGTACACTAACTACAATATTACAGATCAGAACCATGTGACCTAACGATAAGCCGTCTCCTTTGGTTAAACTTGATGCATCCACTACAGAGAGAACAGATAGTTAACAAATACAACTTTTAAAGTGCTATAGAACAAGAGAATAAAAGAACAAATCAACTAATATCATCTCTGCTGTACCTTCACATGTGTGACAGAGCTGAGTTGAGTCCAGATGTTGAGTCTGGTTGCTGATGGGATTGTTGAGCACACAGCTGTAGCTGTTTTTATCCTGATATTCCACCTCCAGAGGTAGAGAGAGACTGATGCTGAGATCAGACACACTGATGCTGGACAATAAACTGTTTCCTTTGTACCAGGAGAGAGTCACATGACTCACATTCACAGCTGAACACACCAATGAACAAAATGATGAAGAACATTGTGAAGAGTTACTGCTGATGACAGGAACAGGCAGAGGAGCTAGAGATGGAAAACACAACAAAATAAACAGACAATCCAAAACTGTGCATCTATTTACCAGCATCCATTCATCTCATTGACTCGGAAATATACAATAATACTAATAAAAAGATAAAAAGTCTTAAACAACACCTACATCAACAAAAAATTTCCACTAGTTTTGTTTCTCTGGGTCACTCGCCACAAATTACACATGCCAGGCTGTGACAAAGGTCTCATATTACTCTTTACACAAGAAACCTGATACTGTACATCCACCTTGGCTTTGTCTCCAAGAGGATATAGGATGATTGAAAGATCGTAAAGTTACAAAAGTAACAACATGTGACTTGGCTAATTTTACATTTTACCTGCTGACCGACTCAGGTGACTAGTCCAGTGTCCTCAATGTGGTTCAATGACTGAAATCAACAGCAATTCAACTACAAAACGACTCACCAGAAACAATAATACTGAATTTCTTGGGTGGGATGTCTTTTCCACCAATGATCTGCAGTTCGTAAAGTCCAGAGTCTTCGGCTTCGCTGTTAGTGATGGTCAGAGATCCAGTCCGATCATCCAGCTGCAATCTGTCTCTGAATTTCCCATCAAGAGCATCATTGTATATGGAGATCTTATTGGCTACATTGTTGATCTGAGCTATACGGGTGCTGTCAGGTCCAAATATCCACAGTATAAGTTCATATCCCCGTAAATCAGTAAGATCAGTGTGTAGTGTGACAGAAACTCCCTCCATCACTGACTTTACATCAGCACCAAACACACCTGGAGAAATACAGAAACAGTTGCACATACTGACAACATTGAGCAAATCCAAATGCTAATCAGCTCATTATATTTAATAAAGGTTAGCAGGTTAGTTGTTTGTGGGGAAACAGTAGTACACTACCACAGAATGAGCAGATGTGTGTGATTGTGGTTATGTAAATATTACACCTACGTATACCCCTCAACAACAAAATTAATTTACATAGGCTAGTTTGATTTCAAATGCACACTCAAACTTAAGCAAAGCTGTTAAAGAGCAACAAAGTGAAACTGAATGTCTAAAGCTTTTTAAATACTCACCTATCGCGAGCAAAAAACATAAAAGTAAAACAGGGGTCTTGGTCTTCATTTTGGTGAGTAAAGATGACCAGTGTAGTTAGCAAACTGTTGTTGTGTTTACGAGTGATTAGCATTTAAATAGCTCGTATCAGACCCAACGAAAACATGCCTTTCTAACTAACATTATTGTATGTAACCGACTTAACAATACTGTATAGAGATATTTTATACCCGGTTAAAATTCATTTGTGAATCATATTCGTCTTCGGAGTCGAAATCATGATTGTTTCGCTGCTGATAAGCCAAAACAAAACGCATTCCGAAGATCGGAAGTAAATATCAGGAAGTTCCACCTGTCAAGTATTGATTCACGCGTCGTCACCTGCAAACAACAACATTAGCTTTAACTGTTTTGAGCTTTAATTATCGTTTCCTAATGATTTTCCAAAATACGTGTAATCACGTGGGCTTCAGATAACAGAGCTCTTTTCAATAAAATAAAGTAACTTTACCTCATGAAAACGACGTAGTCAAACGCATTTGTGTGTCCTAGGTGTGCATTGCAATGCATTTCCACCTCATGACCAGGAAACAGAGTTGGTGTGACTTTTTTTCTTTTTTTTTTTTTTGGTACAGGCTGGTGTAAGTCAACATGAAATCAGATTTACACTTAGAAAAATTAACCATGATTTTATTATAGTAATATTGTAGTGACCATGGTTTGTGTGTGTGTATAAAACCACACTTTTACTACAAATACCATAGTTAAACCATGGTTAGTGTTTCAAAGCCATGGTTAATTTAATAATAACCATGTTTTTTTTTTTTTTTGTAGTAAAACCATGGTTAATATTTGTAAGGGATACCTCTAATCAAGTTAATAAAAAGTATGTCCGTTCTTATAAAATTAGGTCTGGTTTTGAAAATGGTTAATGTTATAATAGGAACAAAAATAGTATTGGTAGTTAGATTGGTTTTCATTATCACACTCATAAAGCAGATCAAGAGAAGACTGACAAGCTCGAACTGAAACCTAGAGCTGATTTCTTATAAAGGTGGTTTTGTTTTGTTGGGTGGACGGAATATCTATGTTGCATGCGGTTAAATGGCTTCTTCCTGTCTTGCTAACATGAACCACAGACTTTTTCCTGTTAAAATAAATAAACTCTTAAAGTAGTTAGTCTGTCAATAATGCTATTTAAAATAAGCTATCGATTTGCCAATGACTATTTAATATTTAATGTAGAAAAAAACATAACCATTATGAGAAATTGCACTTAAGTAGGTTTCAGTTTACACACAACTAGTAAAGTAAGTTATTGACCTTTATTCCTTTTAATATCAGCAGTTTTGACATATAGGCCTGTCATTATCATGATTGGTCAATCAAGATGTACTTTCTACCAACAGATGCATGTAGGACAAAAGCAGATGCACAGTTAGTGCGTGAGCACAGGGAGGGTGTAAAATAGGGGAGGATTCAGACCTGGTCACATTTTGAGTGATGTTCTCTCAGACAGCTCAGTAAACGGCTGATAAAAATGCTTCATGGGTTACTTTTGTTTGGTTTGTGCTTCTGGCGTCTTGTTGGTAAGAAAAAAAATGCCTTTTTTAAAGCCATTTTAGCTCTTGCAGTTTTATAATGGAGTATAAATCTACTGTTTAAAATTAATGATTGTTATTTTGCAATGTTTAGCAAGCTTATATTAGTATAGTAAGCAATTTGGATGCATCTTGTCATTTTAATCTAGTGCTGGTTATCAGTAAACCTATTGTTGTGTGTTAATGGTGTACTTTAAACTTTAAGAAGAAACTTTAAGCCATGTTTTTTTTGACAATCGTATCAATCTGTGGTTTTACTGTGACGACCTGTTATGCGTGTAAAGTGGTAAAGTGGTTTGATGATGAAATCTAAAATAGTGAACCAACAGAAAGTTAGAAAAGCGGTTTAGTCAGTGATTGAAGAAATGCTCTTGCATGTTTCAGTTGTGTTTGGGGTTGAGGCAGATGAAATCGAGTCGTTGTTGGTGATAGAGGGCGATTCTGTCTCCCTACCGACTGGTGTGACTAAAATACAAGAGGACGATCTGATCATGTGGACATGCGGAGACTATTGCATCGCTAAACTCAACATTTCATCCGAAGTCATCGCTGAAACTCATGACAGATTCAAAGACAGACTGCAGCTGGATCATCAGACTGGATCTCTGATCATCACAAACACCAGAACCACAGACTCTGGACTTTATAAAGCACAGATGATTGGACAACAAGTGTCTAGGAAAACGTTCAATGTTACTGTCATTGGTGAGTAAAAACTCACAAACTCAGACACAGACAATTTAATCTGATTTAGTTATATTTTTCTAATATTTTCCAGCTCGTCTTCCCGTTCCTGTCATCACCAGTTACTGTCCTCAAAATCCTCCATCAGGATCATCAGCGTCCAGATGTGTGCTGCTGTGTTCAGTGGTGAATGAGAGTCATGTGACTCTCTCCTGGTACAAAGGAAACAGTTTATTGTCCAGCATCAGTGTGTCTGATCTCAGCATCAGTCTCTCTCTACCTCTGGAGGTGGAATATCAGGATAAAAACAGCTACAGCTGTGTGCTCAACAATCCCATCAGCAACCAGACTCAACATCTGGACATCACTACACTCTGTCAACCATGTTCAGGTAGCATCAAACCATCACTAAACAGCACATCAGCAGCATATTATCAATCATTCCACATACTTATATGTATTCAGTTCTTCTTTTCCTTCAGAATGTGTCTGCTGTTGCAATTCGACTGAAGCTGTGATCCAATTGGTCGTCTCTGCTCTGGTGGGCGTGGCTATTGTTGTCGTTCTGGTTTATGACATCAGATCCAGAAAAGCTGAAGAGAAAAGAAGAGCTCGGAAATCATCATCAGATCATAACTGACTTACTGTAACAAGAATATTAAAAATGGGAGCTGGGTAGTTAGTAACTTTAATCTTTAAATATACCCTTTTTAAAAAGCCTACTGCTATTCTGAATTCTGAATATACTGTATATTCACAAAGTCTTCCAGTTTTGTGGACATTCACACAGAGACCAGTCTCTAGTCAAGTGGCTATAACTCAAGAGGACATACAGCATCCGACCACTGGTTTTACAGAAATCATTTCAGTTTTAATCATTTCAATTGGGACGTTTAAGTAATTTTTATAAACGTGCCTTAAAACAACATTACTGATGCCCCTATGAATACCCAGTTTGCTCAGAGCTAATAAAGAATTTTGATTCTAGTGCAATCACATTTAAAGCTCTGCTTACTTAACACTTTCTGCTGTTCTTGTGGTCTTGGTAGGTAGCAGACCTGACAGGAAGTTGGTTAGTTTTGCAAAAAAAACAACAACTTATGACTTCAGAAGAACTTGCCCTTTACTGGCAGTACATAAATACTTTTACACAAAACTTTCAGAAAGTTTTCTATGGCCTAAACTGACCTACGGGAACTTTTGAACTTTTACACACTTACACACCTCTGTTTGAGAGCCAAGTTTACTTTTTAGCAACCCACCACAGTAAAAGTCTTCTATGGCTGTGTATTACATCATATACTTCCTCCAGAGCACGTATTCATTCTACAGAACTGATGCACCATTAGTACAAGTGGTTACCCTGTTATGAAATGTCATCATTGTTGATTATGATGGTCGTCACTGAGAGATTTGTCTTGATATTGTTTTAATAATGCCATGCAATGCTTTTCTTTGTATTTAATGTAGTAAATAGCTAATCATTATAATCAAAGCCTCGCCATTGTGCATTTATGCGATTATCAGTTAATCTTTTAACGGTGTAATTATTTATTTAAAACACACGTGGCATTACAATTAGCTTCTGAGGAGAATGCACTTGGCATTTAAGAACAGTTTAATTCGTATGGTGACGATTCGAGTGGGCGGGGCCAGGCGTGACTCTTCGCTATTCTGAATTCGTCATCAGAGCTGATCCTCGCTGGAGAACAGCCAACGCCTGGATAATTCACGCGCGTCAAGTTAACGTGACGATTGCGGATACGCGGATCCGGGTGCAGCTTTCATTAAAAAGCAAGACATCGGCATTGGAGCTGACATTGCCTTCTATTACTGATACCATCGAGGAGTTGTCATTTATTTCGTCCTTTGCTGTGCTACCTGAGGTGGATGTATCGCCAGGTGCTCGTGCTCGCGGTGTTCGCCGCTCTTCTATGCGGTTTTCCAGCATCATGCGCTCGTAATTTAAATTACAGACCCATCATCGGTAAGAATAAAACGATTATTTTTAGCGGTTTTATCACTTTTTAATGTCCCGTTATATGAATGCATGATGTCTGATAGCTGATGTTAGTTGTAATATTACGTCTCTCGCTTTTTGAATCGCAGCATCCTTCTCCGCGCGGCTCTGTTGCTAGAACCTTCTAGTTTCTTCTGGATTCTTTTTTTTTACTCTTAAAAGCACTGTCATGGCAACAAGTTTTAAACACGCTTGGAAGACCACCTAACCTTGACGAAAAAAGGTTAAACCAGCCAGTGGTTAATTGGTCTGCTTTGATGGTTTTAAAAGGGTTGTGGGCATCTGTGGTTGTGGCACCAGCTGCTAAACAACAGCATGACTAATCTGAAAAACCAACTAAACCAGCAAACCAGTACAGCCTTAATGACAATTAACTATTGGTTTGTTAAAGTAAAAGCAAAGTAACCATGGTTTTTATGCGGATTGATTAATATTTGGGTAGCACTTTATTTTACAATCCTGTTCCCCATGTACATGCTATGTACTTATTATAGTAATTTCAATAACTATGTAATAACTAGGTACTTACCCTGAACCTACCCTTAAACCTAACCCTACCCCATGTAGTTACCTTGTATTACCAGAACTTTCTTAGATAAATACACTGTAAGTACACTATAAGTACATGTTAGAACACGTACTGTAAAATAAAGTGCAAACACTATTTGCATACAATAACCATTTTTTTAGTACAAATAATAAAACTATGGTTAGTGTTGCAAAACCATGGTGAATTTTTGTCAAAATTGAGTTATTCACATTCTTATGCTGTGACAATTTATTTAGATTATGATTTTTTTCAAGTTGAGTACATCTTGGGAATGTTGTAGAGACTTGTTCCCCATATCACTATATGGAATGCAAAAACGTTGCAAATGCAGATAGAACCTTATATGTATGTGTGTGTGTGTGTGTGTGTGTTTGCGTTTCAGGAATTTTAGCCCAGGAAAACTTGGAGGACGACCCTCATGCACAGGGATCTTCTTATATAGCTGCATCATATGTGAAGCACTTGGAGTCAGCAGGTGCCAGGGTTGTACCAATTCGGTATGTTAAATACAGGCTACATACAGACTACATTAACACAAATATAAATATATATATATATATATATATATATATATATATATATATAGGGGAAGAATACATAAAAATAAATATGTATGTTTGCAGAATAAATCGCACCAAGGAAGAGTACGAAAAACTGTTCAACGCAATAAATGGGTGAGTGTTTCTGAATACTTTGACTTTTCTGGTAGATGTGTTTGGAAAATGGAAATTGGTTTATATTTGGTTATATTTGGTTTTTCTTTGAATCTGTATTTACATTGATTGACTGCTTTTAACCCATTTAGTTTGCTGCTGCCTGGTGGGAATGTGGACATTGAAAAGTCTCAGTTTACCAGAGCGGCAAAGGTTTTCTATGAACTTGCAATAAAGGTTAGTTAAAAAAAAAACATCATGTGAAAATTAGTTTGAATTGATCTTGATCTGACGGATGTGGTTTGATGGTTCTTCTTTATTAACCATGGCAGGCTAATGATGCTTCAGATTATTTTCCGATCTGGGGCACCTGCCAGGGCTTCCAGCAGCTCACGGTTCTTACCAGCAACAAGAACTTGTTGACCTTGACTGACACCAAAGCAGTCGCCCTGCCGTTGACCTTCAGTCCAGGTTGGTAACAGTGCGTGCTTTTCTCCAAATGTGTCACATTCTTACTAGTATTACAGCTCTGTTGTCCATTATAGTGATTACAAGTGACGGTTAATGGGAGGGAACATATAACAACGCATACTTCTATTGTTTGTGTTTATATAAGCATATTTATATATTTATTTCCAAAACCATTAACTGGATGTACAACATGATGTGGCTTACTAAATATATACGTTTGTATGACTTGCTAATTTTCACAAATAGGTGAGCCGCACCAAAAATGTCCAAAATTGCTAAGGACAGTTTGTGCTGTCTGCTTTTACCAAAGTCTTGCGTTAGCTCATTAATGTTGTTTGCTATGAGTTGACATTTGGTCAATGATTTTGACTAATTACAGGAGCCCAGAAAAGCAGGTTGTTCAAGAAGTTTCCAAAGGATGTCGTTCAGTCCCTGGCAGAAGAAAACATCACGTCTAATTTCCACAGCTGGAGCTTGTCCATGCAGGTAGCAATCTAGTAATGTTTTTTTATACATATGAGAATTTTGTTTTTCAGATGTAATTTCACTATGCATCAACTGAAAAAAAAACCTTCTGTATTTCACACACTTCTAATTTTTGCATACTGACCAGCATTGTTGGGGAAGGTTACTTTTAAAAGTAATGCATTACAATATTGCATAACTTTTTCTTACATGGAGTGGGCTTGCTAACAAATATAATAAATTTGATCAACAAACAAAAAAAGTCAACAGTGAGATTAAATACATAAAGATTATTTGTGCTATTTAACAGATTTAATTATTGCACAATATTCTTACTTTGCATTGCACATTTTGTATTAATTTCTAGGAATACTGAATCTGTTTTTGAGGAAGTGAGATCATGTTTACACAGGGCACACGGTGCATATGCACCTTTCTCATGATTTCTCTCAACATGGACATTAGAGCTGTTGGCCAATAAATGGGAAAACAAAGTAATTGGAGTTACTTATTTGGAAAAACAACTATTTTATTGTACATTTAAAAACTTTACTAGTAACTTGGGAAAAGTAATCTGATTGCGTACTTGTAATGCATTACCCCCGACACATCTGACCAGTCACTGTATACCACAACTGTTGTATGTTCTTATTAGAGTTGTCTGAACATGATTTGCTCTTACAGAATTACAGTAGCAATGCCAAGCTTAAGCGTTTTTATCGAGTCCTAACTACAAATACAGATGGCAAGAAGGAGTTCATTTCCACAATGGAGGGTATGAATGCTACAGAGCATCTCTTAGTGTATGTGTGTGATGTAACCCACCAATCATTTCACTCATAATACAGTGCTGTAGTGAGCTAATTGTTTGGTTTAACATGTAGAAGTAAATATGTAGATGTCGGTTTGTTCAAATGTTCGGTAAGTGATCACTATGTAAATAATGACATTTTCTTATGTGTTGCTCTGTCATTTATCCTGTAGCGTATCGATATCCCTTCTATGCTGTTCAGTGGCACCCAGAGAAAAGCCCATTTGAGTGGATTGAGAAAGCCGGTATGGTGCACACGCTCTCAGCCATCAAAGCCACTTTCTACACTGCCCACTTCTTTGTTTCTGAAGGTTAGTCTTCTAAAAAATGGAAAATACAATATGAAAAATAAGATCCCTCATCTTGGCTCTTTGATTAACCCTTTTAATTTGACTTGGTGTTAAACTTGGTTTTGTTTGTATATGTAGATTCTTTCTGACCGCTTAATTTATGCATTCATGTGCTAATTGTCTTTTTCAGCAATGAAAAACCATCATCGGTTTTCTTCGCAAAGCGAAGAAGAAAAAGCTCTGATTTACAACTATCAACCCATCTTCAAAGGCCTGAACAGCATCTTCCTGCAAAATTACTACTTCGATTAAGTGCTTACAGTATCTTTGTGGCAGAAAAATTATGATTAATAATAATTTATTTGTTTTTAAGTATTGTTTTTATTTCGTTCCCCAAAGTTCAGCAGAACTTGATGTTTCGAATGCTGCGATGCATAATTGTAACGTTCATGCTTCTATTTCACTCATGTTTCTCTTGATTGTAGATTCTGGATGTAGATGTGAAGTGTTCTAGAATCATCATGGCTGAATGTATAGATGCAGTTATGTCCAATTCAGAAGTCAAATTATATAATATATCTTCTAGCGCCATCATTCAGAAGTTGAACATTGTAACGTTTCACAGGGTTCAGTGGCATGACCAATGCAATGTTTAAAAAATCTAGTACTTTATCAATATCAGAGAAATAAAATATGGATTTAAACTTTAATCTTGTTTTAACTGTTCGAAATCCATAAATATTTGAATTGTAGATGGTAATTCATTCATTATTCAGTAGAGGGCAGCAATGACAGTCCGTACTTTGTGGTGCATTTAAGAAGCACCGGACAAGAGTTCTCAAAACATTTTTTATTTTATTTTTAATTTTTTTTTTTTTTTTTTTGCATTTTTAAGAGGTGGGATAACATATAATTACCAGAAAATGACGAGATCTAAACCTCCTTACAATCAGATACATAAAGCAGTTTGAAGTACAAAATCAAAATGGAAAAAGTGCAAATTTGCTAATAGCTCTTGTACCAGGACAGAAAGATACAAAACAAGCGTTCAACACTGGCGTCAAACTCTCCTACGTCGTCAAGGCTTAATAAACAAACAGAATGCATGTATAAAACTTTCTGGAGTCCTAACCATTTAAATCCGTAAAACATCAACGGTTCACGTTTGCTAAATTGTGTACAATCAGTTGACCCCTGACGTGTGCATAGACAATACATTTCTTCATGCACTTAAAATGAATAAAGAAAAGCCTTTCTGTTGCAACAAATAAGATTGTTCTTTGACACATAGGTGTACCATGAACAAGATCATCACAATGATAACTATTTTTATATAACCGTTTACGTTTAAAAAATTGAACGATTTCAATGAACACTGAAAAATATAAAAGAAAACGTTACCTAGCACAATTCAACACTTTTCAATATGAAAGATTCTTTTGTAGGAAGAATCTTGTTCTGCTTTGGAGTCTGTTGGTGCTGAGCAATGTTAAAGGTGCAATATAAAAAATATAATAAATAAATAGCAACATTAATCTAGTGCAGAGCAGCCATTCTTATGCACAATAAATGAGCAAGGCTAGGCGACCATCCACCATCCAGCATGAAAACACAATATGCAGCCTGCTTAACTGTAAATACTTGCATTGAAATACATATAAAACGAGAATGACTGATTATAGTGTATTAGAGATACACTGTCTACTGTACATCTAGAAAATAACCTTGGTTCAATCTGTCTTCAAGTACACTAGTGTTTTTTTTTTACCGCAATTCACCCAAAAGAAAATAATAATAATAATAATTTAACTGCCTTAAAGCTATGCCACTTTTCCATGAAAAAAGATTTTAAGAATCTTTATGGACAATTTCATAAAACGCATTTTAAAGTCTGTGTAAAGGCTTATTTTTTCAAGATTTGGATTACCTTTATGTACCTTTTTGTTCACATTCAAATTTGGCTGGTGGTTAATAATCTTTCTGTGGTGTGCAAACTCAGAACACATTTAATATTGCTATATGCAGATTTTTAATATGGCGTTAGGTTTGCTACCATTGGTAAAAAATAATGAAAATAAAATAATCCACTATTATTATTATTATTATTATTATTAGTGGTCACTATGGACTGTTTTGTATGGAAACAAAATGTTATGAAGATCCTTCAAAATTCTCAAAAAAGTAAAACAAAAAAAGTCAAGATTTTTGTATAAATTTGGAATGATGAGAGCGAGTTAAACGACATGTTTTGGATTAAACTATTGCTTCAACAGTGCAAGAAACGATTGCATAAGAAAATTATAATTAATTTTAAATTGCCTCACTGATTGTTTGACACATTCGATTTAAATAAATTCTGCACTGGTCTCATATCATACAAGTCGCATTTTAATGCACTTTTTAGTCCGTCTGAATTTATTAATACAGATAAAGAAAAACGTCAAAGAAGCTAAAATACATCACATTTTATAGAGCAGATGTTTTGAAAAAGCTTAAAAATGTTTTGTGCCTTCACAGTCTGTAATGTGATGCTTTCCCGCGCCGTTTTCTCTGACAGTATTCCCGCGATTAAAGGTGCGTGTCTTCCTCCTGATCGTCTTCCTCGTCTTTCCCGGGTTTATTGACGAGCACCCGCCATCCGCTTCCCGCGTCTCCGCCCGCCGCCACCCCATTGGCGCTGTGCTTCTTCTCCTGCGTCTCTGATTGGCTGTCGCTGGTAACGTCCAGTGTGGGGTTGTCATGGCAACCGTTCTCCACAAAGTTAAGTTCCTCGCCTCTCGACTTCGGACGCGTCGTATACAAGAGAAGATGAGGGGGCGGGGAGGGTAATTAAGTTAATGATTTTGAACCCGAGACGTCATTCAGAGATTGTTAAGGTTAGTAATAAGAATTCGAGTTGCATATTAATCGCGCTCGAGGTCTATTGGCAGCATCACTTGTCATTACCACACAATATTTGTACTTATAATGTACCTCAGATTAACGTTATGAGGACAAACACCCTATCAAAGACCTACCATGTTTTTGAGTTTGGGTAAACGTCGCTGCCAGCAGATATAGATGATTCCAGAAGCAATAATGAGCACACAAACCGATCCGATGATTACTAGAACCACAAACAGATTTCCGAAGTGGCCACGTGACTGACTGGGCCTCGAGTGGCACGTGCTCACGGTCGAATAATTCTGAATTCCGATCTGAATAAATCAATAATAATAATGAAATAAAAAATAACAGTGTTATGAATAATAATGTATTATACATATTGCATAAATGTAGTTATTTTATGATTATTTGCTGCATTTCAATCTCACCTCATATAGACCTCTTCTGATTTCCCCCAGCATTGACACAACATCTTTTGGAGGGATGATTTCTTTAGCGAAAAGACATTATGAAAAGAAATTAGACTAAAATACTATAGAAATACAAGTTTGGGAACCCCTTGCAGAATCTGTGAAAATGTGAATAATTTAAACAAAATGAGAGAGATAATATACTAAATGCTGGAAAACTGATTTTCCAGTTTAACTGTTCAGAACAAACAAGGAACTCATGCAAAACCATCACAAAACAGAAAGACAGTCGAGGATCATCAGGTAACCACACACAGTATTCAGAACCAAGGGTTCACAAACTTTTGAATGGGGTTATTTTAATAATTTCAGCATTTTTTTTTTGTCTTGTGGACTATATGCAAACATATTTTATGAATAATATCTTAATCAGGACAGTACTAAATAAATAAATAAATAACATGCATTTAGCATAATCTCTCTTATTTATTTTTTTTACAAATTATTCACATTTTCACTGATTTTGCAGGGGGTTCCTAAACTTCCGCATGCCACTGTATATGCATTGTGACTTTATGTAATAACAAATAAGCACATTTACCCCTAAAATCCTCAATGCGATCCACAAAATTATAATTATCAAAATTATGATTATTCTAAATAAATTAAACCACATTCAGTACAACAAATATTACAATATCAAATGAATACTTCAATAACTTCTAGTAACATGTTATTTTATAGTGTCTTTGTTACACGTAATGTAACAACAAAATAAATAAATAATTTACAAAATAAATGAAACATTAATGCATGCAATAACCCAAAACCAAGCCCTAATCCTAACCATACAGTAAGTACATGTTGTTAATTAATATGACTGAGTACTTGAATACAATGTACACTGTATCTCTGACACCGTAAAATAAGTGTAACCTAATTTTGGTAATAAGAATTGAGGGCATAATGGACTTCACTGACATAAAGAAGATTATAAAAATGTCACAAATGCAAAACATCTTAAAACACTGGGAATATTTTCTTCAAACAAAACATTATTACTCATTTTATTCTTTTGATTTTGCGAACTCGAACAAGCCTTTGTCAGGCTTTCTTAGATATTACTAACACCTCTCATTTTAACAATGAATCTTACATTACATGTGACCACAGAGGCCCCGAGTAAGTGTGTGTGTGTGTGTGTGTTACCCTGCTCGCTGGCTAAAGCCATCAGGAGCTGGTGGTCCTGTTGTGTGGGTTTGCTGAGGAAAATAAGCCAGGAGCCTTGGGGGATGTTCATCTTTCTGGAGAAAGTGTTTTCCAGCATCTCCAGGAGTCTGTCGCCGCTCTCCATACGAAACTCATCCTGTGAAATACACATAAGACACACACCATCATGTAAATGTCACTGTCTTAAAATGATAAAACATTTACATTTAGACATTTACATTTATATGTGTATGTAGGGATATAAAATCCAAAATTAGATATATAATGAAAATGCACCATGAAATGCAGCAATAAATAAATACATATAATAAATTGATGGTATAAATAAAAATAGACAAAAACTAAATTAAGTACAGCATAAAAAGGTGTAATGAATAAATAAAAAAAAAGTAAAATGTGAGCATAAATAAGGCGTCGGTTGCATTAATGTAAATAAAAATACACACTGAAATGTAATATAGAGGACAAATTAAAATACATATAGAATTATTTAAGCTAATAATTAACAAAATTAATTGGGAGTATAAATGTGCACAAAAATATTTTTTTTTAAATAAAATATATTTTACTGTAATATAGTGGACAGAATAAAAAAATAAATAAACGGTGTAATCAATTTAGCAAACAAAATTTTAAAACATGATTATATAATTATATAATGCACCATGCAATGTTGCAGACAATAAATAAATAAATGAAAATGGAGAATAAATAATCACAAATCTCAAAGCAATATAGTGGACAGGAATATTAAATACATCATAAAATGGTGTAACAAATAAATGTAAAAATATAGTAAAATGTGAGCATAAAATAGACATAAGTTGCATTTACCTAAATAAATAACATGCAATTTGTCAAATAATATAGATTTCGAAATGTGCTATAGCAACCAAGATAAAATAAAAATATGATCATATAATTATACAAGCTGTAATGCATCACGAATGAATAAATACAATAAAATGGGAGCATAAATGCACAAAATTTATGTAGAAATAAAATGCATGTAAATGTAATATAGTGGACAGTATGAAAAAGATACATCATTGATGCATCAAATAATTTAATCAATAAATAAAATAAAATGTGAGCATTCTGAGAATGCACATGGAGTTTGTCAGAAAATAGGTTAGACCCTGAAATGTAATATAGCAAACAAAATCGAGTAATAAATCTATGATGATATAATTGCATACCTATTGATGATTAAAAGGAAAAGTGACATAAAAATTTCATTTGAAATAAACTGAGAACCAGTGACCACCTAAAAAAACCAGTCTGCTTGGTCTGTTACTGAGACGTCATGTCTACGATGTTTCTCCACCTTACGTTTGCGCCCAAGAGGCTCAGTAACAGACGTCTTCTGAACAGAAATCAGACTCAGTTTTCTCAGTCTCTGAGCTCTCGTGGTGTGGGCTGGACTGGTTTCTGATCAATGGCTCTGCAGGCGTCGGGTTCAAAGCATAAAGCAGGGCTCCATCGCAAGAGATTTGGGAGTTTAGCGCGCATCTGTCGGAGCACCGCCGGGGGGAAAGTTCTCCGTGATCGTGCTGCAGTTACGTGGCACTGAAGCGTTTCATGTGGAAACAGACAACCGGCTTCTTCTACACCGACGAGAACGTGTTTGTGCCGATGAAACACCACCGGGTCGCTTTAGACAGCAGTGAGACTCAACAGAGAACTGAAGCTGAAGTCTCGGATGAGAGGATGCTGTCTCCACTCATCAATGTCTCAAAACACAGTGATTCCAGTCAAAGACACGGCTGTTATAAAACCAAAAATACCTCGATTGAAATGAATTACATTAAAAAAAAAGAAGATATTAAGAATTAATTCCCATGATCGATTCATTGTGAAAGAATCCATTAATTATGACTGAATTCACTCCCACTTCTGATTAATTTATTAGTTTGCTAAATTTAGTAAGTCACAGCCACATTCACTAATTTGTTCCTTCATTTTAGTTAAATCATGGCTGTTGATTTACCCAAATTTAAATGAGGGAATGAATAGCTACAACATGGCCAGGTTTTACTGAAAGAAAAGAGAACAAAAAGATAAAACGTGGACATGAATTAGTAAGTCGAGGAAACAAATTGTTAATGGGCAATATATATATATATATAAACTGCATGTAATGTGTGGGACTCTATATATTTCAGTTAGTTGCGGAAGTTAAAATATTTGTTTAAAGTTGAAGTACTAGAAGTAAAACTGAAAGAAAAAGTACTTACAAAACAAAACAAAATACTAATTTAGTTACAAAATAACCAAAATTTGATGTAATGATACTAAAATAACACTGATGTGACATCTCAAAATGAATATCTCTGATCAAATTGTCACAAATCAAATGATCTGCTTATGATCTTTATTCTTCTATGCCAATTATTAACCATAATGAATGGGACTGTCAAGCTCCAAAACATCACATAAAACTGCCACTGAACCATCGTAAAAGTTGCCAATATGACTTTATGTGAAGAACAGACACTGTGGTGAATGGGTGCCGTCAGAATGAGAGTGCAAACCGCTGATAAAAACATCACAATAATCCACAGCACTCCAGTAAATCAGTTAATGTCTAGTAAAGTGGAAAGCCATCAAGACATTTTTAACTTCACACAATTCCTCTGTCCATAATATTGCTTTCTCCAGTGAATTTTTTTTTTGTCTGAATCAGGAAAGAAATATGCACAGATCAAGCACCGTTTATAAGTGAACTTATATGTGGATGGATTTTGATGTCGGGGGACAACAGGGGATGGACGTTTTCTTACTTGAATGAAGCATTATTATGCAATATCATATTTTGGCCAGAATACATAGTTTGAAGTTAAAGTTTGTTTCTTACAAGAGAACATCTGTATGCTTCTCAAGATGTTAGTTGATGGACTGGAGTGATGTTTTTATCAGCTGTTTGGACTCTCTCACTTCTGACGGCACCCATTCACCGCAGAGCATCCATTGGTGAGCAAGTGATGTAAAATCTGATTTTTATGAAGAAAATGCAAGTGGCTGGGTTCTAGAGAGTTCTGGGTTGGGTTTTGTAAAAAAAAAAAAATTATAATAATAAAAAAAAATAATAAAAATGGCTCTTACACAGTCAAAGTTGTCTGTCATGTTGAGTATAACGTAGCCCTTTCCTGCGAGGTTGCTCCAGTCGACGCAAATCACCTGCATAGAGAGAAAAGTAAAGAGGATGTTTAGCAGTCGAAGGATCGCAGTGAATTGTTGTGGTTTAACCAAAATTCTAGCTGACAACAAATCTATAAACGCATTACTCTTCAAACACTGTCAGATGAAATCAATCAACTGTGAAATCATTTCCACAAAGACATATTTCATCCAAACAAACAAAGGAGAATTTTATAGTAAGAACCACCTGTAGATTTTATTAAAAGTTGAAATGAAAAAAAAAAAAAAGTACATAACATTCTTTGCAGCGTTGTTATTGTTAGCTAAAATTTAAACTATTAAAGATCATTTTTTTAATTCGGAGGGTGACATGATATACAATATATAATAGATATACAATGGATGAAAAATTTTAAATTATAAACAACAAAATGAAAATAAGAAATATTGCGCTGGCACTTACTGAACTAAATAGCTTTTAAATTGAAGTACTAAAATTAAAACTGAAAATAAAATCAAACTGAAATAAAATGTTAAAGTTATAGCAAAAAAAATACTAATGAAAATTACAAAACAAAAGTACTATAACTTGAGCTGAAATTATAATAATAAATGCTATTTCAAAATAAATACTTTAATAACACTGATTCTTTAAAGGCATTTCTTGTTATATATATATATTTTTTACAGCACTTCATATATAATATACTATATATATATATATATATATATATATATCTATATATATATATATATATATATATATATATATATATAAGATACTGTTATATATAATTTAAAATAAAAATATATTTTATTCAATAATACTATTATTATTCAATTATACTATTACTATTATTCAATATTTTATTTTTATTTTTTTATCAAACCGACAGCTGAATTCTGAATTCTTTGAACATTTAATGCAAGGAGGATTATAATATTGTATTATATATTATTGCAGGGCTCAATTAATTTGTCATTTTCTGCCATTGAGTACCTGCTCGGCCTCCTGGGATAGCTCGGAGTCGTGAAGCTCCGTTTCGGCGAGATATTCGGTGCCGCCGTGACGAAGCTCCGCCCCCTCCTCCGCCATTGTGGTGAGCAGCGCCCCCTGCCAGGCGGTTTTGGTGAAGACCACGGGTGGCAGGTCTGAAGTTGGGGAGGATGAGGGTGCGGTTGTTAGCGGCTTGAGGTACCGCCATTCATTCTCTTCCTCCTCATCCAGTGCGGTGGGGAAAACCACCAACTCTTCTTCATCCTCCTCTTCCTCAGAATCATCCTGGTGTGGTTTGTCAGGCTGCAGGGGCTCCAGGCTGGGAAGGGGGCCAATTTCAGGAGCCGTGGGTGCTTGTGTTACCTCATGGCTCCTCTCATCATCAAACAGGTCGTCAGACGTCTGAATCCTGTCAGGCCCAGCTGTGGCCTCAGTCTGGTTCTGACGTGTGACTCTAAGGAGAGGGGGCGTGGCAGTGGTGTGGGCGTGGCCTTCAGCACTGGTGATTGACGGCCCCGGGGAGGTGTGGGGTGAGAAGCCACTCGATTCTGAATCACGCTCCCACCGCTCCAGGTCCACAGACTCAGTCGTAGGGACAAACAATGAGGAAGAGAGGTTCGTCACAATGGGCTTTTGGCTCAGAGAAAGTGGTGAAGATGGTGGTTCTGGGGACGAAGGGTTGTAATCTATGATGAAATAAAGCAAGAAAAGTAAACATTTCAGAGACATAAAGTATAAAGTACACATGTACTTAACTATTCTAAAGTATGTTTATACTTAGCTATAACTGTATTGATTGTATCTATAGTTGGTTTTTCAAGTTTGGAAATATTGGATTTTAGAGACCAACCGATACTGATTTTATATGATTGATACAATACCGATTATTTTAAAATGTGTCTGTAAGCCAATGATTATTTCTTTATTTATGCTATTAGACTACATCAGGGTCATTATAATTAACTAAAACTAAAAATTAATAAAAAAATTCGGTTAGTAAGATTTATTATTTATCTAAATATAACATCTGAAATTAAGTGCATTAATGAAACTAAAACAACACTGGACTACACCAATAAAATAATGATATGCATTACAGATATTTAACAATATGATATATTATAAAAATGTACTAGATTCACATTTTTTTAAATGTTTTAATATGAAATACAAAACTTTATTTATGCCATTATACTTATGCAAAGTTGTGATATAAATAGTCTTAAACTTATTTTCATCTTTTTTTAGGGCTACATCTAAACATTAACATCTTAACATTGTCTTTAGAGACCCACCATTTATCGGTAGACTTAATATTAAACAACCGATAATCTAAGTTTAAAAGTGTGAATATCTCTAAAAGTGTCAATATCGGCCATCTCAAGTCAGATACTGAAAAGCATAAAATATTCTAAAGCATGTTATAATATAGCATAGCCTTGTAAACATTTAGTTAGTTGAGTTTTACATGATAGTTCATTGATATAGAGCAATCAGGTACATGATTACAAAACACTGATTAAGAAAATGCTGTTTTCACAGTTTAGTATAGTAGGATGTGGTATAGTAAGATCTGACGGGAGCATGCTGTCTTATTCATCTTTAGTTTCTTGAGTACAGCAGATTGGAGCAGCTGCACTGCAGCACTGCACCTGCGTCTGGCACAACACACACATCAGGGACCCGAGAGCGCTCGAACGCAGCCTGATTATTCATGAGACACACACACTGCCACACTGAAGCGCTGTAATGAGGAGAGCTATTGTCTAGAGTCAGCAGGAGGGAGACCATCTATCTATACTTTATCAAGAAAATTATCATAACTGGATGTAATAAAAAAAAAAAAAGCAGCGTACCAGAGAGTGTGTGGCAAGCTTTGGCACACTCCTCCAGTGACAGGAAGTTATTGTGATTTTCTCTGCAGCCCCCAAATATGAAGTTTTCACACTTTTTAGTGACGGGGTTAAAGTGCCAGCGAGGGATCGCCCCACGACAAGGTCCCGCCTTCTTGGGCATCAGACAGCGCTCTGAGAACAAAAACAAACAGAAACATCTACTACTTCTGAAAGCATCTTTTAGAAAACAATAGTGTTTCTCAACATCGCCTAAGATCCAGTGGAGTCATTCCTCTGCGTTTAATAACTACACTGCTACTGGCCTGGGATGAAAACATCAGGTAACTGGAAAACTTCACACTAATTAAAGACAGTGGATGTGTGAAAGGGATAAGAAGACTGAAAACTCCAGCGACACAATAAGAGCACATGGATGGATGGATGGATGGACTGATGGATGGACTAATGGACAGATAGATGGATGGACGGATGGATGGATGGATGGACGGACTAATGGACTGATAGATGGATGGATGGATGGATGGACTACTGGACTGATGGATAGATAGATAGATGGATGGATGGATGGATGGATGGATGGATGGATGGATGGACGGACTAATGGACTGATAGATGGATGGATGGATGGACTAATGGACTGATAGATGGATGGATGGATGGACTACTGGACTGATGGATAGATAGATAGATGGATGGATGGATGGATGGATGGATGGACGGACTAATGGACTGATAGATGGATGGACTACTGGACTGATGGATAGATAGATAGATGGATGGACTGATGGATGGATGGACGGACTAATGGACTGATGGATAGATAGATAGATGGATGGACTGATGGATGGATGGACGGACGGATGGATGGATGGATGGACTGATAGATGGATGGATGAACTAATGGACTGATGGATGGATGGATGGATGGATGGATAGACGGATAGATAGATAGTTGGATGGATGGATGGCAAAATGTCTAAACAAACATCTAGACAGACTGAATGATAGATCGATAGACTGAGCAAAAGAAGATCTCTGTCTATTTACTGAACAGATGAATGCTCATTTCATTTTGAGAAGGTACAGGCAAAGAGCCAAGAGAGAACACCACACCTGGAAGTGTCTTCACACACACACACACACACACACACACACACAGGAGCTCTCAGTCATAGTTGTGTCCACCTGTCTCTCCATATGGCTGATCAGTCGAGTCTGTTTGCGGTGTGACACGGCATGCGCGTTACTCATTCAGCAGCGGTTGACTGTGAACGGCTCTCGTGTTCACGCTCAGATTTACTGCTGTGCGCGCAAATCCACTAATCTTCCATATGTGCTTGTGTAAAACAATTAATCGAACATTTTCACGTTTGTCTCAAGTTCTAAAGCTAAAGATAGTTGTGTTGTTGTCTATCAACCTAACTATCAACCTAAAACTGTTTCATGAGAGTGAGTTACGTGCCAAGGTTTAATACATAGGATTATGGGTTTGCTCAAATCTCTAATATGATAAATTATAACAGTAATGTCTCATGAGAGTGCCACGAGACATTACTGTTATACACACAAAATTTCACTCTCCTCATGGCAGAAAATGATTGGATAGCTCCGTCCTTCTCTCCGTCTCATACGCACACACCGGAAACAGGCCACTGCTCTTAGCGAGCTAGCAGGTGACTAAAAATAATACTGTTTTCGGGCACATTAATTCCCAGAAGTTGTGTAGAAAGTGGGTATATTTTCTCTACTCACTTGCTGCCAAACACGTCCACGAGCGCAAGGTGGACTGAAGAATCATCAATGGAATTGTTAAAGCCGACAAAACTCCAATCAACAAAAATAAGGTAAACATCAGGAGGGGACCGTAGGCGTTGAGGAAATGACGCACGGTAATGAGTACTAAAAGCTGCTGTTCACACCACTTTACACCTCTAACTGGAGTTTAAATAACTGTCTAGAGGCTGAGTCATAAAGATATACCGACTTAATATGAATCTGTCGTCATTCAGTTCAGTTTATAGAAGCAGTGTATCATTTTGCTACCATATTCAAACATAAATATGCCACCAAATTAGGAAATTAAATGCGTCAAATAACAAACCCATAAAAGCTTAGTTCGTCATCGGAACACAATTTAAGATATTTTGGTTGAAAACTGGGAAGCTTGTGACTGTCCCATAGACTGCCACGTAAAATACACTGTCAAAGTCCAGAAAAGTATGAAAGACATCATAGAGTACTCCCATCTGCCTTCAGTGGTTCAACCGTAATGCTATGAAGCGACTAGAATACTATTTGTACACAAATAAAACACAAATAATGACTTTATTCAACAATTCCTTTGTCAACAGTTACAGTTTACATCTCTACTTGACAAATGAGATTCATGACATCAGACGAAAAAGGAAAGGTCTTTATGCCTTTGAAAGTTTACATAGACAAACTTGATGAGTTTGGAGTGACATGCATGAATCATGTTTTGACTTACTGCTTCTACTCACCATTAATGGCACTTAGGTCAACACCGCTGTCTTTGGTCTCGATTTGAGCGTTCTTGCCATCCTCGCTGTCTTCGCTGAAGAACCCAGAGCTCTCCTGTGAACTCTCTATGAAGCCAGGCCTGCGATCCCTCGAGACCTCATCGTGTTCCTTAAAGCCTACGTGAACATCCAGACCTGGACCAGCGCTCAGAACCTTGGCACACACCAGAACCAGGAGAACTGAACCTAAATGAAAGGAAAAAGAGATTTAAAAAGCTCACTTTTTGAACTCAGACTCAAAAACACAGATCAAATTCAGCATTAATAAACCAAACCAACTCTTTTACTGCAAATAAATAATTTTTAATTGATTCAACAGTGACCGATGCTTTCAAGGATCTATAGATCCATCACTGACTGGAGACGTCTTGAGTCCTGATGGACTTCAACCACAGATGGCTCCTTATCATGGCGGCTTAGTGTTGTCTTTCAAACCACCCGGTCTTATCTTTCCTCACCATACCAGGTCACCGAAGGATTAGTGCTGCTTTTAACACTGGACAGCCAAAAATGGCAACAACTGGGGGGGGATCTGTTTGAGCCAAGTTGGAGTTTCAAAGCCAATTAGAGAGTTCTCTAATTCTGTCAGTGCTTTAGTTTTTATTCATTGATCAGTTTAATGAAATATATTCTCTAGCAAGGCTTGGTTTAATTAGTGAGACCAGCAGGTGTACGTCTCGGTGACTCTGGTATTATATCTAGCAAGTGTGTGACTGTGTGGTAATTAACAGGATGGATAAACCAGGCACTTCATGCTCCAATTCATGAATTGACCAACTTTGTTTTCTGGAAACTTTCCAGTGCTTTTACAGACCTGGTGCAACCAGTGAACTCAAGCCATGCAATGCTGCGGAAACTTTCAAAATGGGATATTGCTGGAGAGTACAATACCAATTGACTAAATTACATTAACTCAGTATTTCTACATTCAAGTTTGAATTCTGCATTTGGATGTCTGAATATATCTTGCATTCAACATGGAAAAGTTCAGTGAAATGTCACCTGAAGATAAAAATCATCACTTGTACACCTGCAGAGTAAGAGCTAGCATACATACCATAATTCTCCACAATTTGGACATTATATAACTTTGTTGCCATGGTACTTTCTTACTTGCATTCAAAAATGGCGCAAAAACTCGTTGCACGGCTTGATGTCAATAATGCTGAACATTCTTGGATCTTGATAAGTCTAAATGGCATTTTAGAGCCAAGATTAGCAGTGAATAATTACTGAACTTAATGCAAAACTATTGACTTCAAAAGACTTGGAATACAATGGGATTTCATCATGCCTTTATTGTCATTTGTGGAGCTTCACAATCCCTACATGGTCACTTGTCAACAATGGTCATTTCAGTTTACAATAAAAAGACTAATGACGGAATAAAAATTTTGGGGCTTTTCCTCCAACTTTATATGCTTCCTAAACATGTACCACTGAATAGACCAGCCCAAAAGTGTTGTAACAAACACACATTCAGCTCTATCTCTGTGATGTATGTCATTAGAAACCGTCAACGTCCCACCCCAGTAGATCACATTAATTATGGTCGACGTAATCGAATAGTGCCTCAGTGGACTCCGGTTTCTGCAAGGCAACTTCTGACCTTGGTTAAACAGCAAATAAAGAGTGTGAATTTGCTGATGGCTGAACCCAAACACATCTATCTCTCAGGAAGCTTCTTGGCCTTGTGCCCCAGAGATGCTCTCAAAGTTTGACGGTACATTAATCACAAAATCTAATGAAAATCACAAAGATGAATCATTTGCACATAAACTTGGAAGGACAAAAGAAGAACTTTAGGAGGTAATATCTTGCCAAAAATGTTTGTAAGAAGATCTTCAAAAAAAAACCTTTTCCAACCTCTTGATGAAAATACTAGTGATCGACCGATGTATCGGTTTACCGATATTTTTCCCGATATTTAAGCATTTTTCCATAATCGGGTATCGGTTTTGTAATATCGGATTCGCCGATTTACGGCGCCATCTTGTGGCCGTTTTGAGATTTCCGCCATTGCAGCCCGGGCGTCTGAGGAGATCAGTCAACAACAACTCAGTGCACAGGTAAAGTATATGTTCTACTTGGTAGTAGAGTAAGTATATGTTCTCTGCTTTAATTAATCAACTTTATTTAACATAACAGACATGCACAAATGAGATCTGAGACATAAATTCCTGATATAGTTAATTTATGCAGCTTGTTTCTAAACAATTGAGACGAACTCATTGAGTTACGTAGTGTTCGTCATGTCCTGCTCCAATAAAGACGTATCTTTACATGAATTAAATAAAACAGACATGAATGAGTGCATGTTGAAAATAAAAAAAATGTTTTTTTTTTATTCTTTTATTATGTGTTTTATGTTCTGTCGCTGTCATTCTGTTGTACTTCGGAGCTTCTGTCACGAAAACAAATTCCTCGTAGGCTATGTGTAAACATACCTGGCAATAAAGCTCATTCTGATTCTGATTCTGAAAAGCGTTGAATTTAATTCTCTATCTGTTGTATTTGCTCACCATTAGTCTAGAAGAGAAAGTTTGTTCATATTGCTTAGCAACTGACGGATGATCTGGAGGCTTAAGCACGGCCACTGAATGAAACTTTTGACAAGATTATCTTGTTTAAACACCCTAGATTATATTATCATTTACTACATAACAATTATTTCGCTAATACACATATAAATATAGCCTACCGCTTTGTGGAAATTAATTATTTATTATCACCATGCGCGATCGCGGTTGATTATAGCAAAACAGCACTTTGTCAGTTGGCATTTCATGATTAAACATTAGATTAAATTTAGATCATATGATGCCAACTGACAAGTGCTGTTTAACTTTATATAGTCTCGGGAAAAAAAGTTCGTTCATATTGCTCAGCACCTGACTGGGTTGATGATCGGAAGCCTCAAGCAATGCCACTGAATGAAACTTTTGACAAGATTATCTTGTTTAAACACACTAGATTATATTATAATTTACTACATAACAATTATTTCGCTAATACAAATATAGGCTACATATACTGCTTTGTAGAAATTAATTATTTATTATCTCCATGCGCGATCGCGGTTGATTAAATAATAGTCAAACAGCACTTTGTCAGTTGGCATTTCATAATCTAACGTTAGATTGAATCTAGATCATAAAATGCCAACTGACAAGTGCTGTTTAACTTTATATAGTCTCGGGATAAAAGTTTGTTCATATTGCTCAGCACCTGACTGGGTTGATTATCAGGAAGCCTCATGCACGGCCACTGCATGAAATTTTTTTATGGAAGCAGGCTTACAGGGCAGAATGCTGAAAGACTCTGTTTTCTACACTAAAACCTAGTTCTGCTTAACTGGGAGTATTAAGTTACACTACTAAATAGCTATGCACTCCTAAATAGCCCTCCCGCCCCCACCAATATGTTAGAATCATTTTTGTGCTTTATTTTTTTACCTCATCAAAGCTTTTATTTTAAAACAGAGACACTTAGTAACAGTGCACTTAAATTTTTTGGACTCAGACCCCTCTATTTATTTGTGTATAAATATAATGTTTTTTTTTTTTTTGGTATGCAAGGAGGGAGTGATTGTTATAAATAAAATGTTTTTTTTTTCAGCTCATTTGTGTTGTAATAATTGTCAGAAACAGAAGTATAACAGTAAATAAATATCGGTTCTGCATATCGGTTATCGGGTACATAAACATGCAAATAATCGGTATCGGTTATAAAAAATCAATATCGGTCGATCACTAGAAAATACAGGATATTTGGTAATTTAAGGTCTTTTTTCAGGAAGATTTGATGCATACAGAAAATAATTCAATTGATCAATAAAAACGTTCAATAACCGATCTACAAAATGTCACTCCAAATAAATAAATAAGCAATAAATATCATGAAAATAATGTCAAATGACCACCCAAAAAATCCAAATGGCAATGAATATGAAACAGACATGTTCTTGACATCTTTAACACTCTGGTTTCATATCAAAGCAGTCGCAGCACGTCCAGCGCCCACCTGTTTCTGTCTGACTGATTTCAGATGTCTTAAAATAGTGCACATTCATCCGTTTAGACACAGTCCTTTTGTGATATCTGATACGGTTACACAGATCCGTCACATAGCAGCTATTGTACTAAATATACGAGCACTTCAGCCAGCGCCAGCATCAGACGCTCTGAAAGAGACGAGGAGCCTGAACACAGAATAAAATGATTCATAAATCATCAAACCCAATAAAGCTTGGACTTCAGGCAACACACAGTGAATACATAAAGCTGCTAATTATTTCCCAGTCTAAAATCCTCTCCGTCTCTTTTCTTACCTCTCAGAGAAAGAGCCACGTCTGATGCGAGCAGCTCAAGACGGGCTCAGTGGCGAGATAAATGGTGTCACCTGACCTGAATGGGTTTACAATGCAGCAGTGCCTGTGGGTGTAGGTGGCACTGAGCGTTAGGAGTCAGATTTATAAGACTGGCAGCTGGTGGTCTGCAGTGCCTGATACTGCTGGAGAGTGAATGAGTACTGAATGATTACCAAATACCATGCTATTTCTAGTGGTACAATGTTCAATTAAAGAGGACATCTATAAACACAACTGTACTGTAAGTATAACCTTAATTAAATTTCAATACAGTACCTTGACCAAGGCATCAAATGTTCTCAATATTGTAAGCCAATATACTTAAAAAAAATACCATTGTATAAGTTCCAAAAACATTGTATTAGTAAACTTGTTCCACAAAAACAGGGTAATACTTTGGTATATACTATAGCATTAGGTGATTATTTCAAGAAAATACCAGGGTATCAGTGATACTGTATTAATAACCTAAATTAAATGGCAATACCTTGGTATGTTCAAGTACTTAAAGAATACCATGAAATAAGCTTAAAAAAAACAAAAAAAACATGGTAATCTCACAAAAACTGTGGATGTGTCAAACATTGACACCAAATGTTTACTATGTGGTACAACCAAGGTATACAATGAAACAAGTACAAAAAGCATTGTATTACCAGAGTTATGCCACAAAAACGGTGATATTTTGGTATAGTATTACCACTGATAACTGGGTACTCCAAAAAACATTTTTTTACAAAAAATTACAGTAAAGGTGTAACCATGGTATTTGGAAAATTGATTACCATTCGTATAACCACATTTTTACTACAAATATAATGGTTAAACTATGGTCAGTGTAGCAAAACTATGGTTCATTTGAGGCTACCATGGATTTTCTTTAAGGGACAGTAACTATAAAGTAAATATTTATACAGTATTTTGACATATACCAAAATATATCATATTTTGATATATATGATGATATTAGTGAGTGATTACCATGCCTAAAAAAAAAAAAAAAAAAAAAACACGCGACACCATTTCCAGTATATATAGCAAATGGTAGTCTAATATACAATGGTACCATCATAATTTCCTATATACTCCATGCCATTTGCACGTAACTCCAATTTACTTAAAATAAAATACTAAGCTATTACCATGGTAAGTTATAAAATACTCAAAGAGAGTGAGGACAGAATTAAATTTCAGTTGATTTCAGGGTGAAATTAGGTGTTGAACGGAGACTTGTCTTTAGCCTGAATCTGTGCTGCCCATTAGACTAAACAAAGTTGACCTATGATTGTTGTGTCTGGTCATCGGTCTGTCTGGAGCGGCTTTTGACCAGCACAATCTGTCAGCCGTGGCCTCATGGGCATGACAAGCCCTCACACACACGCCGTGCCAAACACAATCAGCGTCCACAACAGCTGCGAAATGTTCTTTTCTCAGTTACACGATGAATCATGCTGACCAGACCTGAATACATCAGCTCGGTCTCCAGATAGAGAGGAAAAAGGGGCGTGTGCCATAATCTGCCAGATCAATAACACAAATATCTGAATGATTTCAATGACTGGACTCTTCATACTGGGGATGAGGACAAGCAAAGCACATCAAACAAATCATAAATGATCATCTCAGAAAATTCTTTTTTTTTCTCTCTCCTCATTGTTGCCAAGTGTTGATGATCCTCATTGGTTTCAGACACAGTGTAACGCAAACAATGTGATTACTGTGCAAGCTTACAAAACTAGTAGTCTGTTGATTAAACAATCAGAATTTGTTTTTAACCACATATTAACATTACATCAGAGTAAAAAATCTTTTTAAATTAATACATTCTCATTTAAAACAGATTAGTATAAAAATATAATAGCGAATAATAATAATACCAAGCAATAATAATAACACAATGCATTGATTTTCTTTTATAAAAACAATAAATTAAATATGTTGTAATACATTTACATATGCATTTATACAACACAAAGATGTCTGAACTCACCAAACATCAGGCACTGGACAGACGCGACTGACATCTCTGCAGCTTTAAATGATCGCGGTGAGAAATAATCGTGTTTCAGATTGTTCGCATGTGCATCATATGGGACTTACTGACCTCAGCGTGCGCTAGACAAGACGCACGAACACGAATTAATCATCGGAACTGAAACAAAGCGTGGGGTGACTGCGAGGGAAACTAGACGGTGGGTTTGTCTGCTGCTCTTCTTGCAGTCAATGGATTTGCAGCGATAGATTATTTTGGAGTGTTTGATTCCTGGCGCAGTGACTGCAGGCGACCCGTTGCAGCGACGCAGGGTCCTAAACTCCGCCGAACTTAATGTTTTACCTGTCAGCGATGGAATCCCGACATCGACCAATCAGAAAGCCCCGATTAAGATAAACTACGCCCATTCCACACAGTGCATAAACAATAATGAAATACAGTAAAAAGTTAACCCTTTTCCTTTTCTTTTTATTTGCTTTTGGTACGTTTTGCGATCTCGTTTCTGCAAACAAAATAAAAGCTAACTGCAACGGTTTGTATTAAATTGATGGCGCTTTATTAAAATAAAATACTAACGTTTCTCAGAACTACAAGTTTATAACCTCATAATTGAAAGTTTACATCTTACAATTCCATTTTTTCCCCTCGCAACGTGAACTCAAAATTCAGAGGAAGTCGGTTGGAACGGCGATATATAAAACCTCAATTTTGAGGTTATAAACTTGCAGTTCTGAGAAAAGTTCGAATTGTTAGAAATAAAGCACCATCAGTTCAAGACAAACAGTTGCAGTTACCTTTTTGTTTGCAGAAACAAGTTCCAAAAACATTTGCAAATCAAAATTGCGATTTATAAATTGAGAGAAAGTAAACTCAGAATTTTGAGAAAGTCAGAATTTTATAAGTTTACAACATAGACCTTCAAGGTATAAACTTAAAATAAGGAAAGAAACGGAACTGTGAAATAGTTGCAATTACATTTTTTATATTTTTATTCACGGGTGCAGGCAAGCTTCAAGTAGAGATTACGCTACTATAATAATATTGATATTGTCTCTTTCAAAGCAGTCAATAACAGTTTAAGATTAATTGTTCAGAACATAAACCATACAAAAGTTATTTTTTTTTTACACCACAAATTCGATAAATGCAGTACTTCTGCAAAACTGACATTAGAGAAATTTCAAGAATGACTTCATTTCACAGTATGAGCCAAGCAGATCACTACAACCGTAATGACTACGGTAACAAGTTAATTTAAGGACCAAAAACAATGTTCAATCCACACAACAGCTGCTCCGACAACCGCATGACAGAATATATACAAGTCCAAGGGATTCTACGCAACTGCTTGAACAAATCCATAACAAATGCCTAGAACTGCTGTGCGATCAGCTTTTTCTTGGCATCATGGGAGAATTTGTTAGAGCGGAACAGGTCGCTGTCGTAAAATGAAGACAGGTTGTGGATGTTGATCTGTCGGGCCTGAGGACAAAAAAAGACGGCGTTACAACTCAAATTCGCAAATGACATGTAATATCGTACTTAACAGGGATTTTTCAGTTGAAACATTTATTAGATACCTTGTCCACCAGATCCTTCTCAGGGATCTCGATGTTGTCCTGCTGGGCTCCGTAACGGTTGCGCTGATATGAGACCTGCTCGGAAACCAGTTGCTTCAGGATGAAAAGCAACAGCTCGTTGTTGTCTCGTCTGAAGGCTAGATACCGTGCGAACGTCTGTAGTAATGCAATAAAGGACTTCAGTTACCAACTTAAGCAGGATAAGAACGAATCCTTGCAGTCGCAAGACATGCGCAGCCATGCACACATGAAAACCAACGCCTGATCAGTTTGCTCACCTTCCGCATGCTCCTCATTACACTGAACTTCTGCGTGTCGATGAAGCTTTCCAGCATGACACGGATGGCCATGTTCACGTCGTCCTCCAGCACATAGTCTCGCAGATGCATGCGGGCGTGTGCCTCGGCCATGCGGATCATGGACTCTATGTGACGCACCGTGATTGGGATACTTCCTGTAGCCTGCAAGACAACATACATGATTAAAACTTGCCTTGAATGGCCTGAAAAATGGTGGAACTTCTTAAAATTGCCTTTAGCTATAGATGCTACTCTCACCATAGACTCTCTTCGAAGGTCGCTGTAAATCCGGGCCACCTTGTCCTGGTCCATCTGATTGAGTTTGGGTCGCACGCGCTCTTTGGCATACATGATGTACTTCCTGAGCAGCTCCTGAGGGATGGGTGGGACATCGAAGGTGTTTGGCAGCACCACCTCCTCTAGACTGGCCACGCCCCCTTCTTTGTTGCTTGGGTGATGTTTGATGTGGCTGCCCACCACGAAGCGTGCCAGCATCTCATCCTAAACCAAAGAGAATTATGGGTAAATAGATTGGCAAAGCTTGGGCAAGTCATGTTTACATGACAACAATGTATTAAAAAATGAAAAGTTAGCCTTTTTGATAAGGAATGCTACACCTCGGCATGTACCTATAGACTGAACAGGTCAGTTTTTTTTACAAACTTGTGTTTCTGTAGTTTACATAGAAACAAAAAGGGGTATTGTTTTCCAAAAACTGCCCTTTGAAAACCAGTTTTCAAATTTTCACATCTTCAGGCCCCCAAAATGCCATTGATGGGTAAATGAATGGCAAAAATGGATAAAAAGTATTACATTTTCAGTTAAAAACACTGTGTTACTCACATCAAAAGACATCAATGGACTTACCTGCACAGGGTCTATGGTGTCTCTTACAATGCACAGAATGTCAAATCGAGAAATAATGGGCTCTGTCAGGTCCACGTTTTCCGAGAACGTGAGTGACGGGTCGTAACGCCCACCTTTTAAGAGAAAGAAAACTCTTAAGAAAAATTACAGCTCCCAAAATCTTGGCTGCAACTTCTAGTCCAGCAGAAAGTAATTAAGAACATGACTGTGCTTTAGTGCCGATGGCAAAATTGAAATTATGACCCTCATTTAGACTTTCATTAAACGCTCCCAGAACGCACCGATGGGATTGGCGGCAGCGATGACCGTGCAGCGAGCCTGCAGCGATGTGACGATCCCTGCTTTAGAAATGGAGATGCTTTGCTGCTCCATGGCCTCATGGATGCTGGTCCTGTCCTGATCGTTCATCTAAAAAAAAAAATAAGCTTCACCTAAGTATTCACCTAAAAAATTGCTGGTCCAAAAACTGGTGGAATGGCGCTTCAAAAACTTCTTAATGCAGTAAAACCATTCCCAACTCAACACACGACACCAATTTTAACGTTCGCTCACCTTGTCAAACTCATCAATGAGACAGACACCTCGGTCCGCCAGCACCAATGCTCCCGCCTCCAGCGTCCACTCTCGACTCACGGGATGACGTTGCACGTAAGCCGTCAGACCCACGGCGGAAGCACCCTGACCTGTAGTGAAGACCGCGCGACTCGCAACCTTCTCGACGTACTTTAGGAACTGGGACTTGGCTGTGCCTGGATCTCCACAAAGGAGAACGTTAATATCACCACGCACCTTGTGCTTCCCACCTGTTGAGAGAACCAGAACACGATTGAGCAACTTAAAGGACTCGGACGTGTAAATTAACAGCTTTGAATGGACCATGAGCAGGATACCTGGATTCTTGGCTTCGCCGCCAAACAGAGCAAGCGCCAAACCACGTTTGATGTCCTCATGCCCATAAATGGAAGGACCAATACTTGCGAAAATCTGTAGAAGGAAAATTAAGCTTAATTTATAACTTTTGGATTTACCTCAGAAGTTCAAGATTAGAAGTTCACTCGCTCACCCGTTCTCCGATGCGCTCGTCTTTGGACAGCGCCATGATGGCTTTGATGTCTTCATCAGTGAGCTCCGCCACGGCCACGCCCTCATCCTTACGGGCAATGTGATTGGCCAGGATTACAGTAGCGAAGACAGGGAAGCCGTTAGCCATGTTGAGAGAGCCGTCGTAGTTGTTGTGGTAGATTCCTGTGAGCTCCTGCAAAAACAAACCATTTTAAGGATATGCAGTATTTAAATGTAAATTCAAGTATTACTTGCAATGTTATATAGTGGAAAAAATAAAAAATAAACTTTTAGAAGAACATATTGTACTCGAATATTACTTATTGGGATATATATACACACGATGTTGTGGTGGAAGATTCAGCCAAAATAATTAATTTGTGTATTTTATTTAAATTCATATTGAAGCATTATAAACGGTGTAGAAAAATACATTAACATGTAGATGGGTATACTTTACTTGAATTTTAGATTTAGCTACATTAACAAACATTATAAGATGATGTAGCTCGTGTTGCTCCAGCAAAAATAATACACATTTAGGGACTCTTTTGTACATACATATTAGTTATATGTATTTTTAATGATGCTAAACAAATTTTTTTTTCATGTTTTAATGTTTCCAGGTCCAAATTGACAGATTTGGGGGCATGTACTTCTTACATACTTACATTAAAGGAGATTTGATAAATGTTGTATTCATCAGTGTCTGTTGACTCACAATCTCGTCTCCGGGTTTGCAGGTGTCCACCAAGTCGGCCAACAGGATGGCATCTTTAGAGCGAGGCAGGCGGCCCGCCGCGACTTTGCCAGGGCTCTCCTGAATGGTGATACGCTGGTAGTTCTGGTACACGGTCTGTGAAAAGCAAGAACCTTAGTTTACATCAGAGGGAAAAAAAATAAACATCTGCTTCCTGTTGTTATGGCAACAAATGGCAAGAATGAGATGGCCAAAGCTGTGCTCTTAAGAGCACATTTACATAAGTAGATAAACAAGGACGCAATTTATTTTCTGAAATGTATTGGTTTATTATTGAATAAGCTTGCAGCTGCTAAATTCTGTTTGGATCTGATAAAATATAGATAAATAAATCTCTCAAAAATGTGGAAAATGGTCATTAGGTTTGTTTCAGTCAATAGAAAAATATATGGTTTCTTTCGAAATTTTAAGATTCTGCCAAATACATGTTACACAAATCGCACAGAAATGTTTATCTCACGCACCTGCTCCATGTTGATGTCAAACGGACCGAGTGACTGACACTCGGGACAGGAGCCAGGCTTCACCTCCTGGTTCTGGGACTGGAAGAAGGGTCCCAAGATGAAGTTACACTTGTTACAGTTATATTTCACCATACCGAGCTGCGGCAGAACTCCAGTGCAGCTAGTTACCACACCACTAGTGCGGATCAACTGGTTCAGGTGGAGTTGTCTGAAAAAAATTTACAATTTTAAATAAATATCAATGAATAGAGATCACAGCTGTGCACTGTGTGTCTAAAATGTATTACGAATCCTGAAGACATGAAATTGTTTGTACCGGAGAGATCGAAGTTCTTCGACCAATGGCAGGTTGCCGATGCGAACGTGGATTTCATGCGCGATTCTGTCGTATTTGGGGTACATTGCAAGCACCACCTCTTTGGCAGCTTCGTCGAAGATCTTCAGCATCTCGGCAGGAGCCTCCGGCAGAAAATACGCCAACACATGCTCCCTAGATGCAAGCTCTTCATAGTTCACCAATAAACTCTCCTTATTTTCTGTAAAAGTCGTAAAATATCAAGTCAAATCAATGCATCTGGAATATATTACAGTTTTCCCAGACGACCATCCGCCTCCCACCTTTGCACATATCGCTGATGCGCTCTTTGAAGACGTTGTGTCCGTGCTCGTCCACGTGAGTGCGCAGGAAGTTCTTGAAGCGGTGGTAGATCTCCAGTCGCGGGGCGGCCATTGAAACCCACTCCCTGACCGTGTGGCCCTTCATGTCCTCAAGGTTCTCAATGCTTTCAATCATCTCTTCATCCTCGCCATCGATTGCGACGCCTTCAGCTGCCCTCTCTGCGAGAACACGCTGCCTCTTCGTTGGTCGTTTGTCATCTTCGTCTTCACTGTCTGTTCATCGCAGAATCACAAACAAGGTTTAACCGAGAGTTTTTTCCTTAAGTGGCTTGCGCTAAAATTATGTTTCGATGACTAGAGCACCCACCGTACAGAAGTCCACGTCCGATGCGGCCCATACCAAGTCCCTGTTCTCTGTCGCGCCGTCTCATGGCCGCTTCAGCTTCCGCCCGAGCGCCGGGGGAAAGTTCACTGAGATCTTCATCCTCATCCAGACCCTCCTCTTCGTAGCGATCCAGTTCTGGGATAACACGGTAGTCTCTCCAAAAATACAGTAATACATTTTGCTTGTTAGCTGTATTTCCATCCAAAGTTAACTTGGATATCGCATTAATCGTTTGCATGTAAAGCACCGTTTTCATCCCATGAAATCAAGTGAACAAAACTGCCAATGCCCTTGTAAATCAAAACAAATTTTGATAAAAATAAGAGTTGCTGCAACTGAGGAAACCCATTAATAGCTTGTTTCCTACATAACGCAATAATAAGCGACGCCATGTGGACTAATAATTTCATACACCTGATGTTTGGAAATGCAATTGGGTGTTTTAACGCACCATCCCAAAATTTGCATAACAATAAGGAAGCGGTAAGTACATATTTTATATCACTGCATCAGGATATAAAGTCTACATATTGTATTTCTTTGGGTTATTACCATAAAGATGCCCCCCATCAGAAGCACAGTCTCTCACCTCTCCATCCCATCTCCGATCAGCTCCTCTCCGTCTCCGTCCTCCTCATCAGGAAGTGTGTCTCCCAGAAGCCCCTCGGACTCGTCCTCAAACGGGGGCAGATCTCGGCCGGGGCTGGAGGTCAGGTCACCCCGCCGTGAGCCACGACTGGGGCTGGTGGCCATGTGAAACGACTCTGATGAATCCTGTTTTGGAACAAACAAACAAACAAAGTCAAGCCTTTGCACTAGAATTTGAGGAGAAAGGCCCAATGTCAATGAGGAAGATGCATGTGTAATTAGCTCAAGCTGAGGTAAAAATACTGAAATAACAGAATAAAATGGAAACCAAGTATCTCAATAACTTCTAAAAAAACAGACCTGTCATTCTGCCAATGTGTTACACACTGAATCTCTACTAGCACACATAGACTGTATAAAGCTACCATATTATTTGAGAAAATCTGTTATAACTTGTAACAACTGCTGAACCACAACAAAGAAAATAGTTTGAACCACGTGGGACCTTTTTAGCCCAGCATAACTCTTCGACAGACACGATTATTAATATATTTATATGAATACAGTATAACATAATTCGATTTTTAGTAAAATTAAGACCACACATTTCTATTATATTTATATAGTTAACATTTCCCCTAATCAATTATTTGACAGTTACGGTTGTGACAAAAATTTTTACAATACAGAAATCGAATTGAGATCACAGCGTATGTTTAAATGTGAACGCATATTAGTTAATGTTTAGTGCATTGCGTTAATTGTAATATCAAGACCAGTACATTTGAACTTTACTAAGACAATCCTACGAGACAAGCAAAGCACGCATAATTTCGAACACGTTTGTAAGCTTACGATACTTTAAAACATATCTGAGCTATCGTTTGAACTATCTTTTTAAATAAACATAATATTACACAGAAATACACTCACCGCCATCTCCTCACGTCCGTGTCGAACAGAAGCAAGTCTGTAAACTAGTTTTTTTCCCGGGAAGACTTTTCGCGCGAAATGCTCCACGTGACCACAAAGCGCGCGAAGCGCTATGAATATGTAGCGAGAAAGAGTCTCTGAGCGCTGTGATTGGTTCGGAGGCAAATACGTCATTCCGAGCTGAACGTTCATTGGTTTGACGCATGAAAGTAAGCGGAAGTTGATAGGAAAAAACTACAAAAAGCACAATAATAGGTTCACATTTTCTGTTAAATAAAATAATCAGTCGGAACTACAGTGAAGACTCACATAAGTGGCAAATTATGTGACTCCTCATAGTTCTTTAGTCCACAGTTTTTAAAGTTTATAATAAATTTTTTTTTTTTTTTTACATTTTCTAAAGAAAACATGAGTGGTGTTTCTTTGTGGAACGGATATCATTAAAATTATCACGTTCTTAAGTACAATATGTTATTTGGTTTAGTATGAAGAAGTACACAAAGAATGTACATACAACAATGAAACTTAGTATTGACAATTTTTAATCAAGCCTCAGACAATACATTGCACTCTTAAGTTACATTATTCTCTAGTGTATTAATTGGCCCCTAAAGTGCACAGTCTGCATACTTTTCATGTTCCTCTTAACAATATATACAGAACTGGCACAGTCACAGCAAAAGCAGCACAGGTCAGGACTGTATTGTATAGACTTGTTTTGTTGATCTGCGCCTCCAGTCTTTTCTCTGTTTGACCGAGGCCTTGAACGACTGTCTCTGTATCGCATACAAAAAGCTGCGCATCTTGGGTTTGAATGACTGGCTTCTCCGTGGGACGGTACTGAAGGGTCTTCTTGACTGCCTGCAACTCCGTCTCGACCTTCCCGACATTCTCCTCCAGCTGTTCCAGATGTGGTGTAAGGCTTTCAATGAGCCCTTGGGCTCTTTGGCTGTGCTGGAGAATCTCTCGGATCGCTTCTTCTGAAGCACTGGATGCAGAAGTTGGGACGACGGCAGCTGCTGGCGAGACAAACGCTGGTTTGACTGTTTTCACATCTTTTCCGCTGCCTTTCAAAGCCATCCTGAGTGAGTCGATGAGGATGCGGAGTTCGTCTTGTTGTGTTTTGTGCATGCTGGCCTGGTCCTTGATGGCTTCCTGAAGACTCACCGGTCCCTTCTGGGCCTCCAGCAACAAACTCTTGAGTTCCTGCAAACGCACCCGGTTTATATAAGTCGAACCCATCACGCCAATGACAGCGCCCAACACTGAACCAATAACAGACCAGTTTTTGGTCCGTTCAGCCCTGGTCCGCTCTTTCTCGTGGCTGCCTCGCACAGCAGCAGAGAAAAGCGCAAACTTCTCTCGCTCGCCTTCTTCTGCATTCTCATAGGCTGTTCTGAGACGCCGTTCTTCCTGTAAATGAGAAAAGATAGGTAAAATATTGTGCAATCCAAATATGTATGGCTGGGCAATATAAAATGATAATAATAATTGTGATATAAATTTACTTTATAAAACAATAACAAGAGTTTGATACAGTGATTATGCACCAAAAGCAGAACAAATCAGTCATACTCATGTGATCTGTGTCACACGGACCATTTATATGCTCGGCTCAAACTCCAAATGGCAGCGAAGAGCGAGTTTACTAGAATATTGGTCACGTGACACTAAAAGCACTGTATGATCCAGAGGGAAGTGCTTGAATTCAGAAAAGAACACAAATGATCTTTTTGAATTTATCGTTCCCATATACATTACTAGATCCAACTCACCTGCAGTAACTTATGTTCCAGTGTGGCTAACTCTAAATAATGTGCTTCTTCACGTGACACGCGGTCCAAACGGTCCCTCACTTCCTTCAGCCGAACTTGGAGAGCCTCCAGGCTGGCGTGAGCTTCTCTGACGATTCCTCTGGCGACCATGAAGGCCTTTTCGGCCTACCAGCAAAACATAATACAGATTATACTCTCACTTAAATACATCTAACAGTAGTTTGCATGCACTCATTTTTGTCAATTGTAATGAAATGAAAAAAAAAATGAATCCAATTGAGAAGTAGAGGTGGGTCTACATTAAAATATGGTTGGCAACCTCAGGTGTCTAATGGATTATTTGGATACATGCAAACATAATCTTTTTTGGGTCATCGGTCATTACCTCTGTGACATTGGACTGAGCATCTCGGACTTCATTAAGCCCGACAAACTCCTCATATCTCTCCCACCAGTAGTTCACGCTCACTGTTGCAGTTTTCACCGCATTTCGTCCCCACTGCCTTCCCAGCTCTCCTGCATATGTTAACACAGACGCTGTGCGCTCCTTAACAGATGTAATTTTATTCTGCTCATCTTTGGGACCTTGCTGCTGGGTGCAATAGGTTCTGTGGAGGTTCCATTGGACCGGACCGGACACCTGGTGTCGATAGAGACACATGGAGCCGCTTGGAAATACAGTTTTCGCTCTGAACCTCATTGAAGAGCCTCATATGTGGAGCCAATGCACGTCAAATAGGCAACCTGTAAACATACAAAAAATGCTTCATATTTCATGAAATGATTCATAAGGTGGTTTCTAGGTTTATTTGCATTGGCAAAACATGTACAAGAAGCAAAAACATAAAATAGAGAGGCTAACCATGATAAATCTAGACTATATAGGACATTTACTTAAAATTAGTTTCGGATTCAGTTTGCATTTTTGCGAGTCAGAAACACAACATAAATTAAAGTTGTCTATGTTGGTCATTTACATGTGAATTACACATAAAAATCATTAGGTTTAAAGTAAGTGACGCTGATTTTGCTGTTATATATGTGTACCGAAACAGTTTTTATAAATTCATTTAATCTGATTGTCGAGCGGATGAATGAATCGGCAAACAATGTTTACAGTTCTGAATTCATTTCAGGATACGAACCAACAAAACTCATACCAGCGACTCTCCGTTTCGATAAGTTTCTGCTCTGGTCAGTTATTTCTCATGTTTACAGTCTGTATTGTATATAAAATATCTGTCTAGTTTCCTGAAATATCATTCTGCGGCACGACAGCATTTTTCTTCAGGCACTGGCTGGTGCTCTTTCAATAGATTCTTTTAACGATTCAATTGAATCGATTCGCAAATCATTTGTTAAGAACTCGACTATAAGATTTATTTACACAGCATTAACCACAAAAAAAAAAAAAAAACAACAGCGGGGAGATAATAATATCGAGGAGGGGAAAACGTTTCCAAGTCCTCTAGGAACTCCACGACTCGTACGAATCAAATTAGCTAATGATCCAGTTCATTTCCACTTACCGTCCGAACGAACCGATTCGCTAAGACATATCAGGCACTTTACAGGAGCACTACATCCGGGTAACCGCTGGGGTCCTGACAGCGCGGGCGAATAAATCGTTTGCTCAATATTCAGAGCAGCATGTCTGGAAGAGAAGGTAAAAATCGAATAAAATACAAAGACCGTTTTATAATATTGTAGAACGTATTATGGAATAAAAACGAGAATTTAGATAATGTTTTCCCGGGTCTTTGACTTTCAGATTGTAAACTCGTCGATTATTAAACATTATATTCAGCATTAGCCGTGTTAAGACATTTCACATTTTAATGAATGGGTCGGTTTATCTTTTTAATAATCAATTATTAAATCATTATTAACTTTAATAAATGTATTATCTTTACATATTGATGTTATAATGGTATCCAAATACTTATTTCTGCAGGAGGTAAAAAGAAACCCCTCAAGGCTCCCAAAAAGCAGTCGAAGGATATGGACGATGTAAGTTAACTTCTAATGAAGTGTTTTTCTACATAAACTCTGAGAAGAGAACGGTTTGTGCGCAGATAAACTGCTTCAAAAGAAGTTATGACTTGGGGAAATTCAGAAATAATAATGCTTTGTGCATTTTCATGACTTGCATTCATTTCTACAGGAGGACATGGCTTTCAAACAGAAACAGAAAGAGGAGCAGAAAGCAATGGAACAGTTGAAAGCCAAGGCTTCTGGAAAAGGACCTTTAAGTATGAGACATTAAGCCACCAAACAATCTTCCTATATAGTTTTTTTTGCAGACAACAAACAATTCTGTTTTGTTTTCATTCCATAGCTGGAGGTGGAATCAAGAAGTCTGGGAAGAAATGAATGTGTGTTCGTGTATATTTACTTGACTTTTCAACCAACTCATAACTTGGGTCCACAGTGGCAGCGTAAAGCTTTTTTTTGGTAGTTTATATTTCTCTTGTAGAGGAATAAAGTTTGTAATGACTGTACATTTTGATTTTTAGATGTTTAATGTCTTTGTGAAATGTTCATGTGACAGTCAAAGCTCATGAAAAATAACTACAACATTGACACATTTCAAGCAGATTTCAGTCCCATGTACACAAATCACAAAAGTGTTAATCTTATCCATCTCATCTCTGGAGTCGTACTTTTCTTGTCCAAGAATGTTCCATCTCACAATATCATCTTTGTTCAACCTAAACAACAACAACAACAAAGAAATTGATGTTATTTAATTTTTTATGTATAGTATCAGTCATTAAGCTGCTCTTCATGTGGCTTACGTTGACGTTTAAGCTGTTTTCGGTTTTTCTTCAGTTCCACTTCTACTGGATAGTGGTCACTCACTTTCAGCGCCTGTGAAGACATTAAATCTGTGTGATAAAAAAACTATAGCTACAGTTCGGTAATAATTCGTGTCTTTATGGTAAGTCTGATTAAATATCAATTAAAAAGTAAAATGATTCTTGTTTACATCCTCCTCTTTCAGTTTGTAGGCCTTCTGGAAGTTGAAAGGTTTTGCCGAATTTGGAACGACAGCATTCAGCATATCGTCTCCGTATATCACGATCCTGCGCATGAACATGTCACATGAATGAGTGACTTAAAATTATATTTCTTTCTCTTTTTTTTTTTTTTTTTACACCGTGAGTAATTACCGGTCGTAAGTGTTGTCGTTTTTGGTACTGGCTGTGGTGTCCACATCATCCGTGATCAGCCAGTGGAAGTCCTCGTCACTTCTAATGCGTATCGTTTTCATTTCCTTACCAGACACGTAACTGCCGTCTGCATTGAAGTCCCCCAAAATCATGATGTTCTGTGTGGATGAACAACATTTTTTTTTAAGTTTGTAAATGCAAAAATGCATGGTATGTGATTGCACAAGGTTCACCCAAAAATTTTAATTGGTTTAAATTGTATTCACTCTCAGGCCATCTAACATGTAGATATGTTTGGTTCTTCATCAGATTTGGAGAAATGTGGCATTGTATCACTTGCTCACCAATGGATGCTCTGCATTGAATGGGTGCCTTCAGAATGAGAGTCCAAACAAGATATAAAACATCCAAGTTATGCACACAACTCAAGCCCAACGATTCATGTCTTGTAAAGTCATATGCCGCTTGTAAGAAACAAATCCATCATAAAGGTGTTTTCACTTCAATTAAAAGTCCATAATAGTCAATAATACTGCTTTCACCAGTGCAAAAGTGATTTAATCTGAATCAGGAGAGAAATATGCACAGATTGACCACCATTTACAAGCAGAAACCGTTCTAAACAAACATGTTGACAGATTTTGATGTGAGAGGAAAACATGGCTTTGACTTTCATCACTGGAGGAAGCTTTATAATGAATTTTGGATCACAGTTTGAAGTTAAAATGTCTGGATGGATTTGTTTCTTACAAATAGGGATATCTTAATGCTTTTCAAGACATTTGAGATTTTTCTCCAACTCCGTTCCAATAAAGAAACAAACTCCTCAACATCTTTGATGGCATACATTATCAGCAATTTTTGTCTCAACCAATGGTTGACTGTCATTAAGGTATTATAGTTGTTTATAAGGTTTTACATCAGTCTTCCATTTCGTCTTGACATTCTGAAACACGTCATACAGTTCGTCAAGTTCCTTCACTGAATCTTCAGGCTTGGTGTGGACGGGCATCAGCACCAAATCTTCCAACACTGCAGAGACATGAACATGAGTAAGAATTACAATAATTTATCTCCACACACACCCTCGGTCACAGCCCAAGCTGGGGATTAATGTAAATTAGTTTCATTTGAGTCATTGGTTTCATTTGTCTTTCTGTCAGCTGCGTAAAGTGGGATTTGAGTTATTATACAATACAAGGAAACAATAAACATGTTTTTTCCTTTTGCAGCACAGATTCAAAGTTAGAGCCAGTAAAATTACACCGCATTGTGCATTAATGTACCAAAAATCATGAGATTCTTTCACCAATAATGTTACACATGATAATATGTTGTGCTTTACCTGTTTTATGACATTTGAATCTGAGAACATATGGTTCTCTAGCAAAAGCATCTTCATCTCCAGGCTGATCGTCTTGGTATTGGTAAGACCCAACCAAATCCACCAGGTCATCCCTTTATGTTTAAAACAGACAATGTAGTTAAAAAAGAAACAACCTGAAGGGTTAGTCTGTAAATATTTGAACCTTTACTTTCGCTGAGGTCCACCTGTAATGTCTGCACAATGTTTACGTGCTAATACAGTAATAAATTAGTTTTTATGACCTTTTACGATTCTCTGATCTTTAGAATTCCAGCCTGTTTTATGTTTTTATTGTCACTGTGCCTTTACAACAAAGTAAACAATGCTCAAAGTGAACAGGCATGTTTTTTAATTTAGAATTAGAGCCATTGAAAAATGCATTTATTAATCAGACATAAGAAATTGGCAGAGATATAGACATTATTCAGTGCTACGCCGTTTCCCTGTATTACATTTTTTAAAGGAATGCAAATGAGACAGGGACTGAACTACAGTGTTTTTAATGTATTTTGCTTTTTAACAATGTAGCTATCGATCGTTCAGCTGATGAAACATTTTAAAAAACTTCTAGAAGAGGAAAAAAAAAAACATAAAACAAAGGGAGTTGTTAAAATTACACATTTTGGGGGAGTGGGGTAAGTTCAGCCAGTGGGTAAGTTGACCCACCCCCAGTAACTATCATGTGACCATGTATTTTAGAACCAGCCATAATTTCTGGCAGAAGTTTCATTCCTTTTGAAGTAAAGGTCTTTTGGTTTGTCAAAATAATTTTTTTGCGTAACATGTAATGGCTGTTGCATCAAAGCAAATGTATCCAGGTCTAAAAGTATTTATGTATATAGGTGATTTAGCCACATAAAACCATGAAAATCATTTGGATAAATATTAACCTGAATAAGTAAGCTAGCTAGTTTAATTATTATTGTTATTATTTTTTAAATGGCAGCTGTGCATTTAATTGAGCAGGTATTTTCCTTAAAACACTTGTGGTATGACACAACTAGTTTAGTGCATCATATTATTTGTAGTTTATTTGATAGTGACAGTGTACAAGTGCACCAAATCCTCATCTGATAAGAACCAGATGATTCTCATTATAATCAGATATATCTTTCCACCTATAGACAGTATTGGTATGTTTGACACTCCAGAAAAGCTTTCATGCCAAGAACCTGTTGACTAAAATGTTTATCAGTTTCAGTGACATTGATTCCTAATTCAGTTTTTATTTAATTTTGCTCAATAAACTCTGTTTAGTCTGATTTTGGGAAGGTTACGTCTTATTGTTTCAGAAATTAATGGGTCAGTTTACACCCATATGGTGCATCTCACCCACCAACTTGGATCAACTTACCCCTAAGCCACAGGGGTACCTTTATTTTTATAAGAAGTCATATGTTTAGAACCTTTTGTAATGGATGCAGTCTTAAAGAATTCAAATTGCAGGAAGTATCCTGAAATGACTTTAGATATTTTCACTGTACTTCTGACTCATTTCCCTTATCTTGAGGGAACATTCATTCCTGGCTGTAAAAATAAAACCTCCAAACAATCGTTATGGAATGTTCGGTATAAGTTCCTTTTAAGTTATCGCAAAACAACTCCCTGCAACGGTCTGTTTTCCAAAACAATCTGCAATCTTCTTTTTTGGTTTCCAAAAACTAACCAAACTGGAATGTTAGGGAGTGTTGAGTGTTTGTTTCAGCCTCGTTTGGACCAATTAAAATTTCTACCCTGACATAAAGGGTCTAAAATGACACTGTTACCTGTAAAGGAACATAAACTGTTCCTTGTAGTTTCCTCTTCCCAGGCGTGTGCTGATCTCCAATGTGTAATGATGCGTCTTGTTGAACCTGTTGATGAGTAGTCAGTCGTGGTTACCTAAATCATGTAATAACGAGGGTTTTAAAGAAAAAACCAAACAAACCTGTTTGACTCACTTATTCAGCTCTTCGAGAAAATTATCCACTGAATCTCCGCTAGAATCCACCACTTCTAGAATAACAATGATGTCATAGCGAGACACAATCTGAAGAAAGGGAGCGATGAAAACACAAACCCATCAGCATCATCAGACTGCACAAGCAGCTTCTCCCCAGAAAGGATTATGAGAAATTACGATAGATGTCATGTAACAGACTCATTCAATAGGAGGTTAACTGTCCAAACTGTCATGGATGGGCCTCACCTTGATCAGGGTTTTCAGCACAAACGGATCTGAGAGTTTAGATTTCCCAAATTTCTGGATGTTGAAAGCGGCGACCTTCATGATGCCTGATGAACATGAAAGAAACCAAATGAGTGATTTATAATGGCGCTTTCAATTAAACTAATGCTAAATAGATCGAATTTATGGCCATACCTATGGCAGTCATGACATTTACACATTCATGAAAGGCTTTATTATACAGCATTCAACAAATGAAGTGAAACACTCTTTCTTCTTTTCTTAAAAAGCTGTTGCGGATTATTTTTAAAGCAATTACAAGTGGAAGAACTTGTTTCAGGAGTTGCCAGAGCTGCTTAATAAGAGTTTGAGATCACCAGATGGTTAAAACAACAGCTTAAATGTTGTCTAAAAAAAAAGGTCAATTTGATCTAGTGTAGAAGGCAAATGAAATTCTAAACCCAGACAGAGGAACATGTCTGTATTCATCCACAGATGCAACCAGATGAATGCAGCAGTTTGACTAAACAAGAAAGACCATTTTAGTGACTTGGTTTCGGCCCAATTGGTGCAGAGGGTCATTATGCCCAGAGGGTTTCTATATGGCTTTCTGTGAATGGGACAGAAATTAGTTCCAGTGCTCGGACGTTCCTATACAAGGAACATATGGACGACAATCTGTCATGAACATGACACCACCATCGGAAACCTTATTTGTGTCAATGACTGTAATTCAGATCCAATGTCATGGATTTAAACAAAGAGTTTTCACATTCCATCTCATTCAACACACAAGCGAAGACAAGTTTGGGGGCTTCATTTTCCGGCTTTCAGCTTGTGGGTGTGACTGAGAGTATTCTTTTTTACATTCCAAAAAAACAAACAAAAAAAAAGGCATACATTTTTTGAATATTTTACCAAATAACATGGCAGGAATATAAAAAACACAAGAAGCTTGTTTGATTCTCACACTGCAAAAAAAAAAAAAAAAAAAAAATCTACTATAAATATCTAAACCTTCTTGAATCAAGATAAATTTACTTAAGCAATATGACTGTTAAAAAAAGTCTTGTTTTCGAAGAAATGTATAAAAATTTTGTTTGTTTTTGCTTAAAAGAAGAAAAATTACGTTGTTTTCCCTTTTAATTAAGATTACTTCTCTTATCCCATAGGGAGATGTTTTTTTCTTGATATTTATCAAGTAAAAGTCAGCTAAGATTTATTTTATTTGTTTGCAGTGCAAATGCTTGGATTAAGTTATCTGGACACTTTTTAAAGAATTCTAAAAAATTATGATTATTTAGTCCCAAGAACAAAACTTAACTTACACCAAATATTATATATATATATATATATATATACACACACACAATATTCTAAATTTAAACGCCAAACAAGGTTGGAATCTAAAACACAAGAACCTAATCTTGAATCTGTGGTGTTTTTAAATGGTACAAATTAAGATAAAGATTTAAGGACTGAGAGAACATAACTTAACTTACCCAAGTATCGGTCTGTAGATGGACTAAAGAAAAGGACTGTGGAGATTCATAAAAACTGCAGCATTGCTTATATTGGACACCTGTGACATGATTGGCTTGACGCAGGAACCAGTCGAGTGATTTGGCCCAGCCCCAACATGGACATCCCTCAAAACAACAAAACAGTCCCTCCCTCTGGGCAAACATTAACTCGGAAGTGGAAGGCTAAAGAGTACAGGTGAGTACAGACAATACAATCATCCTCATTACAGCCACAACACATTTTAAGATGTACTGCAAGGTTGAGAAATAAATCCCATGTTGGACAGAATGAGATCTTTATGTTCTTCGAGAGCAGAGTAAACCTGTAAAGTAAGAAAGAAGCGACAGAACCTGTTTCCATCAGTCAGGTGTAACATGAAGCTGTCTGATGCATTGTTCTTATTTTTGGAAATATATAGAAACTGGATTACAAATTCTGCATTTGAAGGTAGTAGCTAAATCAAGGAGACATTGTCTTAGACATTAATTAAAGTGGATGTTTGTTCAATTATTATAACTTAAAGCATACGTTCAGTGTCAAAGTTGCTTTGTTTTCATCGAGATGGATTCATGTCGAGACAATCCAGTTGTATTGTTATTTCTGCTTGAAATGCATTCAGTGCCTTCATAGTGAGCCAAAAACAACATGTCAGCTACAACAGGTTTGAGGAATTTAAACAATAACACAAAAATGAATCTCAGGAAAATGGCGGGAAATGTATATTCCGGTTTAGACCGAAAGATCAGTCGTGTTAATGTACAGCAAAGTTATCACTTTAAACTATTACATTTTTTAAATACAGTAGAGTGCCGCCAAAACACTGCATTATGGGAAACCAAAGTCAAGATTCATTATGAAGTCACTTGTTTTAAGGGAATATGTAGTTTGCAATGCATATAGGGAAATCAGGTGGTTTTGAGGTCAAAGCTAGTGACATTTTATACCATGCTTTAAAAAATATAAAAATGAAAAACCCAGAGTGCATTAAGTGCTTCTGCATGTTTGAGTCTGAACTGCACAATTATCCTGATGGGTGTGGTGTCACAAGTGCAAATTCATTCAAAAAGTCCCTTGTTTTTGATAGTCAGCTCAACTTATCTTTAAAGCCATGGCTATATGGTTACCTTTAGTCGTCGAGCCTGCTGTAAATAATTCTACAACCAAAGAGATTTTCTGTTTTCAATTGTTTTCAGTCTCTATAAATTCCCCATTTTACGAGACATCTGTGCCACAGAAACCCAATCTGATTTAAAACAGGAAGTAGGCATGGGCTGTTGTTCAAATGCCATTCATTATTCACTAGCTGCCTAACGGACAACACTGGAAAACAATTGGAGTCTTCACAGCAAACAAAAGCAGCTTCGGTAAGAGCTGATTATGTGTTTATTTATTCATATTAAAATAAATGGAAATACATAGCATGTTTAGCTTGTATTAAATAATAGAATATAAGCTAGATCAAAAGTGATCCTTAAATGTGTTAATATGCTGTTTTTCCACTTCATATTGGAGCATTGGAGCTTCTTTTAAATCTTAGATGAATTTATTCAATTAAAACAAATTTTGTGTTGTTTTGAGTACATTTTGCTTTCGAATTCTTGGAACGAAACCCTTTGAGGTTTTCCTTTCGGTCTCTAAAGGACCTCCATTCAAAAAGTTCTGCGTAATCTGACATTTCAGCTGTTAATAAACTATATGTACTTCCTGTGAATGAACAATGCATCCTTGAACTGTCTGCTAAACTTCCTTGGGCATTTTACAACAGGAAACTGGTATAGAAATGCATTAAAAGTTTGTTTGCGTAATGTAGCGAACAGACCTGAAAACATCCAGTGTTTCTTGTCGTGAAACTCAATTTGCGATGTTTTTCTGGTCTTCTGAAGGTGGACACAATGAAGATCGCATCTTTTAACATCAGACGTTTGGGTCCAAGCAAACTGGCAAACAAAAATATTGTAAATTATCTCATAAAGGTGAGTTTATTATCTGATTGTTTAAGAAAATCACACAATAAAAGCTCACAGGAAGTTTATTAAAACAGACCACAACACTCTTTCCCTCAGATCTTCTCTCGATACAGTATAATCATTCTTCTGGAGGTGGTGGACAAATCGGGCAAATCTATAGACAAATTTCTGCAGGAGCTCAACAGCACCGGGTCTGTATTAACCTTCAGAGATAGTCTTCACCATCTCTAGCTCAAAAGTCTAAACTTAGCCCAAATTTAACAAACTTTTTCTCCCACTATTAAGAGCTAACAAGAAACGCCCTTTCACAATGGTCGGAAGCTCCAGGCTGGGACGGACTCTTTATAAGGAGCAGTTCGTCTGTTTCTACAGGTACAACAATTGGAAATTAGTAAAAATGAATGTATTATCAGCATAAAAATTGGAGCAAAAAACAAAAGCATTGAATCATGCTTTATTTTATTTTATTTGTAGCATGTGATGCACCTTCCTTGCACCTTAATGAACTTGGATATTAAATTCTGAATGAATAGTCATTCATATTACATGGTGAAAAAAGTTGTTTTGCTAATTTCTTATACAGAGAAGATGAGGCTGAACTGGTTGACACGTACCAATACGAAGACAATCAAGTGGGTGACGAGGACGCTTTCTCTCGAGAGCCTTTCATCATGCGTTTCCACTGTAAACACACAGGTAACGCTTAAATTTCTGCTTCAACCTAAAAGTTTTCAGTGGCGGCATGATTTATATACTTCACCCAAAACGAAAAGTCTGGGACTCATCCACATGCCATCCAGTGCGAATGTCTTCTGTGCAATGGGAATAAATGGGATTAAGGAGCTTTCAACTTCATCAACAGTGAACTAATTTAAGAAACTGTTCAAAACTGAAGGACGTATTCACCCGTTTCATTGCAATTCCATGCTTTTACACAACCGGTAATATTTCCGGAGGTTGATGATGTGCTCAATCATTGCTAATTGTTTTTGTCCGTCTCTTTCAGTGCTGAAAGATTTGGTGCTGATCCCCGTTCACACAAAGCCTAAAGACTCACAGAAGGAACTGGACGAACTGTACGACGTCTTTCTAGAGGTCATAGATAAATGGAACACGGATGTGAGTCTAGTCCTATGCAACACATTTCAGAGAAAATGTCATTTAATTGTTTTGGTTAAAGCAAAATGCAAGAATGTGACACATTGACCATAGTTTATCTAATGTGGAGATATGTGTAAAACATTTTGTCCAACTTAAATTGTGGACAAACATTGATTACACTGTTTCACAGAACGTCATGATCCTTGGCGACTTCAACGCGGATGGCGCTTACGTCTCTAAGAAGAAGATGAAGGCCATCAGGATCCGCACCGATCCCGATTTCCATTGGCTGATTGGAGACGATGTGGACACCACAGTCATTGAGTCCAATGACAACACCTACGACAGGTGAGGCAGAAGAAATATAAGTAATGATTTACTCACCCTTCATCTGCTGCCTTGATCCAATCCAAAAAACAGCAGTCTGCAATCCGAGCCCCAGTTATATTTCTAACATGCACTACTTATAACAACACTACAAAAGTGACCCTGGACCACAAATCCAGTCTTAATAGTCAATTTTTCGAAATTGAAATGTATACATAATTTGAAAGCTGATAAATAAGATTTCAATTGATGTATGGTTTATTAGGATCGGACCATATTTGGTCGAGATATTATTCTAAAATCTGGAATCTGAGGGTGTAAGTAAATCTAAATACTGAGAAAATCACCTTTAAAGTTGTCCAAATTAATTCTTAGCCATGCATATTACATATCAAAATTAAGTTTTAATATATTAACAGTAGGACATTTTCAAAAAATATCCTAATGACTTTTGGCATAAAATAAAAATCAATCATTTTGACCCCATGTTTTTTTGGTTGTTGCTAAAAATATACCTCAGAGACTTAAGACTGCTTTTGTGGTCCAGAGTCACAAATGTATTCAGAATTATCACTTTGATGCATGTAGTGTAGACAGCACAGTACAGCGCAACAACAGTTGCACCTAGTGTGCGAGAAAATGCAAGGCTGTGATGGATAGACTTGATATACAAACAGCTTGCGCCAACCCAAACCCTCTTTTGGCTTTGAAAAATACTGCCAGGAATGGATTTACTATATACATGCAGTTAGACATTAGTGGTGAAAATGCTACTTTTGTGTCTGACTTGTTGAATATGCATTAGTAAGTTTTAGTCACTTTCGTGGATCCATGTAAAAGGGGATTTTTTAAATAAAGTTGTCATCTGTCTGTATGTGAAACATTAAAAAAATGTGAAATAATAACTATACTGTTGTTGTGTAAACGTCAGTGATAGGGGTAGCACATTACAAGTAACGCGAAATAAGATTACTTTTTCAAGTAACAAGTAAAGTAATTCATTACTTTTTATTTTAGATGAAAATATCTGACAGATTTATAGTATATATAGTGATAGTATTCATCAAAATGATTTAAAACTTTCCCAAACACTGGTAAATGTACCTTTTAAAGGACAGTTCAGTCAGCCAGTCAAGTGAAGGCGAATGTTGATGACAAGTATTTTTTCTTTCTAGGATTGTGGTGTATAAAGACGACATGTTGAAAGCTGTTGTGCCAAAGTCTGCCAAACCTTTTAACTTTCAGCAAGCCTACAAACTTTCAGAGGAAATGGTGAGTGTATTAATTACAGTACATATGTCAATTTTTGAAATGGGAATTTGAGGTTTGCATAGATATAAAGTAAATAATATATTGATATGATTGATCTACGGCAGGCCCTGGAAATCAGTGATCATTACCCAGTGGAGGTGAGTCTGAAGAAGTCGTCTGCGGCAAAGACCAGCGGCAAAGCCAAAACCAAAGCACAAAAACGCAAAGCATGATGGGATACCAATCTTAACTTCACTCTTCTGGAGGAGAGATGCTACCCCTTCATAAGGAAATTCAGGGCTTAAAATAATTCAAAAGAAATTACCTTTTCAAGATATTTTTTCTCAGTTTGCATGCCTATAAACATTTGAAATGACTGAAATCTCAAAATAAACGTTCATTTTTAATGTATTTAATGCCATTTTCCCGACATGCTTATGATTTCATCCACATACACTGAAGGATCAGCATCTTCTGTAACTACATCAGCATTTAGCATCACCATTAACTTTCCTTCATTAATGTGTCCAGAAATAATTTGATTTTCAAATAAATACATAAAATATACAGTTGTGCTCGAATTTCTTCATACACTTGGTATATATGATCAAAACTGTGAAAATACGTCTGAATTGTTTATCCATATGATCTTTCATTTAAACGTTTCCAAAAAAATCTAATCTTTAGTTGAAGAATAAATAAATAAATAAATAAAAAGTAGGGGGAATGACATTATGAAATAAATATTTTTCTTAATTACACAATGGCTCGGTACTTCTAGAAATTCTTCAGATTAAAATATCTTAATTCATATTTGCATTTTTATCACACCAGGGTGACTATGAACATTAAATTATCCAGCCATGTCTTCCTGTTTCACAGGAATATATTAGGAAAGTCCAATCAACAGAAAACCTTTCAAATCTGCCTGGAAGAGGACGTGCATTTATTTATTTATTTTTATTATAAGCTCTTCATATTTTCAGCCAGGTTTGCTGATACTGTTGCTAGGAACTAACTGGCTGAGATATTTGGTACCCAAAGGCATGAATCTATGAACATGCACAGACAGGTAAGTTCACACACCACAATCTTGACACGTAGATTCAATATTGACTATAACTGCCTTTACAGGAACTTAATGAAGGAGATACGAGGGAGACGGATGATGGAGATAAGGGAAGTACTTCAGGTAAGTAAAACACAGTTTGCCTGCTTTATCACAATTGCATATCGCATTACTATAAAAAATAAATATGACTTGGCAAGAGGCCCATTGCAGTATTCTCCCAGTGAGCAAAAATATATTTATAGGCCTATAGTGTTATTATGTAATCAATCATGCCAATAAATTGGAATGGTCACACTCACACACAATAGAGAAATGCATACTATATCTTTTTTTTTTTTTTTTTTTTAGAAATCCTCAATGATGAAATATATAGGGAAAATTGTATTTTACACAAAATGCAAAAAAACTATTGGGTGCATTCTGAAATCAGCTTGAACTTTATGAAATCAAACATATATTTTTATACATTTGATGCAGTAATAACATGTAAACACTGCAGAAGATTTTTGCAACAGACTCAACTGACAGGCAAGTAATAAATTATAAATAGTGTAAATAAAAATAAATAAAATACAAATATCCCTTTAAAGTGGAAATTAAAGTGAAGCAGTCGGTCAAGTTTATTATTTAATAAACTGATTTCCAATTTAAAAAAAAAAAAAAAAATATATATATATATATATATATATATATATATATATATATATATATATATATATATATATATATATATATATATATATTGTATATAATAAACATGTAAAATATTATATAATATTATAAAATCCATTTTAAAGATTAAAGCAGTTGTTTCCAAACTGGGGGGCACAGCAAGGATGAGGGATAGTTAGGGCTTTATGAAATCCATATGATTTATTCCTAAATCTAAAATATATATATATATTCTTTTTCAAAATTACTATTTTTTCCAATTAATTTCTCAACTACTTTTTAAGTGTCAAATAAAATTTTATCAACTAGGCATGTCAAATTAAGTAAAATATTATAAAATAACATTTACAGTGGGTATGGAAAGTATTCAGACTCACTTAAATTATTGTTATATTGCAGCCTTTTGCTAAAATCATTTAAGTTGTTTTTTTCCTCATAATGTACACACAGGAGAAAAAAATGAACTTATATTATTTATATTTTCTTTTGTTACCAAATTCTGTGTTTTATTTTTTCTTAAAGTAACCTTGTGATTTTTCATACAAAGGGGAAGTACTATTCAAATTAAAACATGGAAGAAATGTTGTGATTTAATCCAAAAAAATTTTTTAATAAAATATTATTATTAATATATATTAGTGCTGTCAAAATTAGCACGTTAACGCATTCGATTAATTTGAAATATTTAACGCGTTAAAAAAAAAATAACGCAATTAACGCGGTTGCAGTTTTTTTTATTTCCAGTTGTGGCCTATGTGTGTTCAACGTGCAAAGAAATATGGTTAAGACCAAGGAAGGACTTTTAGACGGAAAGTTTCAGTATAAAACTCTGCCGGATTACTCTTCAGTCTGCCACAAGAAACATTACTCTTCAATTAGTCTGCCACAAGAAACAGCAACATTAAAATCATGAACTCAAATGTCATTGTTTAAAAAAAAAAAAAACAATGACTGTAACAGTGCGTAAATCAGACCTTTCTGTAACGCTAACGTTAATAAGCTTAAACGAAAATAACGAAATAATTGTGTAGCAGCAGTGTTAATTTTGACACAAAATTTTAATTTAGTTTTAGTCTTAGTCTTTTGACTATAATTCTTTTTAGTTTTAGTCAAGTTTTAGTCATCTGATTTGTTTTAATTTTAGTCTTATTTTAGTCGACTAAAATTGCTTGGTATTTTAGTCGACTAAAATTGCTTGGTATTTTAGTCGACTAAAATAAGACTAAAATCAATAACAGATTTACTAGACAATTTTTTACAGCTGGTATAGGAAACAAACTTAACCAAAATATATAAAACACTACTTCAACTATATTTCAACACAACTGTGTCTTTATTTCGATTCAAAAGCTTTTATGCAGCAACAAACACTGTCATGATAATGTAAACAATAACTAGCTGCCAATTGACCATCAATAAAAGAAAAATAACGTTAGGTCCAGGACCTTAAAGCTTACAGCTGAGCTGAACAATAAGTGCATACATTTAAAGTAAATATTTAATAAGTTGGGTGGATAAAAAAAGTAACAAGATTTTATAAGGTATTCATTTGTCTAGCAATATTGTATGTTTTAAATACTACAATATTGCTAGATTTGTATGTATAATGATAGGATGTGAACATTCATGTTTCACATGACTAATATAGAAATATTTGTGATATTGTCAACAAGTAGAACATTATAAAATATACTAAACATTAGTATTAATCAAATGTATTTATCATGATATTACGTATTAGTATTGTGCTCTCATCTAATTTGAAGAAGGGGCTATTTTACAGTACTTTTCAGTTCGTAATATTTAATGCTACAACATCTACGCACTGCACTATTCCAATTTTGCTTAGCTCAATAAACAAAAGAACATCGTTGTGAAATTACATTTGAGAAAATGTCCGGGTGGCTCGTCTGTAAATGTCTTTTCAAATTGGTTGTGTTCTTGCCACGAATGAGCGCTCCGCGTACTTTACACTTTGTTTTGTTTTGTTCGTCGTCAAACGTGAAGTGAGCTGTGGACATTTTGTCGCTCTTTTAGACAGTAGGGACTTTAAGCAACAGCTGCGAATGGAACGGCTACAGCGACCGGAAGTTTGCCGTCACACCGCTGTAGCCAAGAACGTAAAAGTCACTAAGCAACGGTAAAACAGAACAGCGCAACGCAGCATTAATTCATTTATTGAGATCCAAAAAAATATATAATTTAAAAAAGCAAGAGAAGGATTGCTTTTGGCGTTAAATGACAATCTTTTGTCAGAAGAGGAGTTTTTAATATTGTATGATGTAAATAAGTCTAAAAACATAACATTTATTTACCTAACCTCTCACGTTGTAGCGACTCCGGCAAATCAGCTGTTCTCCCGTAGTAGACCGTTAAATTAGAACGTCACAAAGTAGCAGTTAAATTCGCGCAGGCGCAATACAACGCCAGAATGGCGTTGCCGTTCCACCAGAGGCTGTTGCTTAAAGTCCCTATCACCTCTTCGAATGCCGACTTCCCGGGAGCTCATAAAAACTGAAAACCTTCGCTTCACGTCTCAATAAGTCAGGCTCTGATTGGTTCTCTTCTCTCATGCAGTCTGTTCTGTTTTGCCGGTTCTTTTGCTCATTCCTCGCATCTCTCCCGTCTGCTGATTTGATTTTCGTCACAGTCTATTTTCGTCTCGTCCTTTATTCGTTGACGATAATGTCAATCAATTTAGTCATAGTTTTAGTCTCCATCAGTGCCTTCTATTTTAGTTTTCGTTTCGTTTTCGTCGGCAAAAATATATTCGTGACGAAAATAATGACGAAAATATTTAGTCAACGAAATTAACACTGTGTAGCAGAGTATTTTTTGTACACAGTGCCGCGAACTGTCAATCACTCCTGTACGCGTGCATCACTGTCCTCCTCGCAGCTGCAGCAACTTGCGCTCTCTTCATCAAGCTTTAAAACAAAAAGGGGACAAAAAGATCATATTGTCTTTGTGCATAGGCTATAGATTAATTAGATAAATGAATATCTAAATTTGTGCCTTGCCGTCTATGGTATTTTTTTACAACTTAGAAAAAAGATGCTGCAGCCAATGAACAGCCAGCGGGGGCTGCAGGACGACTCAACCTCCGCAGACAGTTTTTAATGTTTATCAGACAATAAATACTCAAGATTTTGCTTTAGTATAACTCACAACGAGTTTCACACACCTTCTCCGGCCACGTTGAGTTGTTGACACTTAACAGTGGGAAAAGCGACACATGCGCAGTGGTGGACAGTAACGGAGTAGCTTACTTCGTTACTGTACTTAAGTAAATTTTTCAAGTATCTGTACTTTACTGGAGTAGTTTTATTTTGAGTAACTTTTACTTTTACTTCACTACATTCCAAAGCATAAGATCGTACTTTTAACTTCACTACATTTCATAAAACATATCGTTACTCCCTCTAATATATCACGTGCTCCGACACTCAGAAGCGGTGTCTGATTCATCATGAACGAACTGAGTCTTTTCAAAATAAACCTTTAAATCGGATCGCGAATCGCACCAAACGATTCGTTTACGAATTAGAATGATCCGATTGCAGCTGTTCTGGAGTCGACCACTCACTGATTCAAATGAACCGTTTAGTGTGAGTCTCCAGAAGTAAGAACATCTCGGTTACGTATGTAACCTTGGTTCCCTGAATAGGGAACGAGATGCTGCGGTGACGTCACCACGTATGGGAACACCTCCGGTGTGACGAATGTCTGAAGCCCTATACCATCCCGCCAATCCTATTGGCCAAATGGCGCATAGCACCACCCTACGCATGCGCACGCATGATATACCTGGGTGCAGCGCGCCATTTCGCTCAGATTTCATGACTGAAGATGAAGAAATTATCAAGGTACGGAACGGCCAGAACCGCAGCATCTCGTTCCCTATTCAGGGAACCAAGGTTACATACGTAACCGAGATGTTCCCTATCATAGGTCACTTCGATGCTGCGGTGACGTCACCACGTATGGGAACGATATACCAAAACGCCTGACGTACCTGATAACTGAGATCCGAGGAAGCATCTGCTCAAGCGGAGAGAACCCGGGAGCCAGGAGCCATACTCACATCCAGACTGTAGGACTTGATAAAAGTGCTCGGTGAGGACCATCCTGCCGCAGCACAGATATTATCCATAGAAGATCCACTGAGAAAAGCTTGAGAAGAAGCCACAGCTCAAGTGGAATGAGCCTTAATTCCTAAGGGAGAAGCGAGTCCGCGCGCCTCATAGGCCAAAGAAATTGCCTCCACCAGCCAATGGGACATGCGCTGCTTTGTAACCGCATGGCCCTTACTTTTATGTCCAAAACAGACAAACAGCTGGTCAGATTCATGCCAAGGGGCTGTACGATCCACATAAGTCTTTAAACTCTCACAGGGCAAAGACTTAGATCTCCTGACCCAGCCTCAGCAGGTGAAAAAGCTTCCAGGAACACTTGCTGAAAGCGAAAGAGGTTGGATGCGACCTTAGGAACATAGTTAGGCCTGGGCCGCAGCAGCACCTTCACAGAGCCCGGTGCAAATTCCATGCATGAGGGTGAAACAGAAAGAGCCTGTAAATCCCCAACTCTCTTGAGGGAGGATAAAGCCATGAGAAGAAGTGTCTTCAGTGTCAAGAATTTATCCGATACGGTCTCCAAGGGCTCAAACGGATGCCCTGATAAACCTAGCAACACAATGGATAAATCCCATGAAGGAACTCGCACAGGGCGGAAAGGCCTCAGTCGTCGCGCACGCTGTATGAAACGAGAAACTAGTGGATGACGCCCCATAGAGGTACCGCCTATGTATTCGTGGTAAGCTGAAATGGCTGCCACGTAAACCTTAAAAGTGGCTGGTGTTACGCCATCCGAAAAAGAATCCTGGAGGAACTCCAGCACTGAAGCCACTGGGCAGTAAACATTACGATTGCCACACCAGGCTGTAATCAGTCTCCACTTGAAAGCATATAAGCGTCTCGTAGAAGCTGCTCTAGAATTCAATATAGTCTCAGTGGTTTCAACAGAAAGACCGGGACATACTAATGCACTCCGCTCAGTGGCCACGCCCACAGTTTCCACAGATCCGGCCTCGGGTGCCAAATCAGCCCCTGTGCTTGTGATAATAAATCCTGTCTGAGGGTAATCTCCACGGAGAGCCCGCTAGCAGACTGATCAGATCCGCAAACCACGGCTGCGTGTGCCATCGCGGAGCCACCAGCAGCAGCTGTTCCACTCTGTCCCGCCGTATTCTGCATAATACCGCTGGGATCAAACGAATCAGAGGAAAAGCATACAGACTGGTCCTAGGCCAGCTGTGAGCTAATGCATCCACGCCCAGGGGCGATGGGGGACATAGGGAGAACCATAGCGGGCAATGCGTAGTCATGTTTGACGCGAATAAATCCACTTTCGCTTTGCCGAATATCCGCCATAAAAGATTCACCGTCTGGAGGTGTAATCTCCATTCTCCCTGTTCCAGAGCCTGTCTGGATAGCATATCCGCGCCGAAGTTCAAACGTCCGGGGACATGAACAACTCGGATCGACAGAAATTTTCTCTGAGACCAGAGAAGAACATGTCTCGCCAGCCTGCACAGGGGGCGAGAGCGTAATCCTTCCTAATGATTCAGGTATGAGACAAACGCTGTGTTTTCTGATCTGAGCAGCACAAGACGGCCGATCAGCTGATTCGCGAATTACTGGAGAGCCAGAAAACTGCCAGTAATTCCAACCGGTTTATATACACCAACTGCGTTGTGCAGCTGTCCACACTCCATGGGCTGGTAGCCCTTGACAAACAGCTCCCCAACCGGTCAAAGACGCATCCGTCGTGACGGTCTCTGGGAAAGCTCAAATCCCGAACCCCGGTAGGAGAAACTCGGTTGGCATCCATAGCTTTAATCACATCACACAACTCCGTGTCACCGAAATCGTCGGATGCGGAAGACAACGGGGTGAAATATTTCGTCTTTCCGCCCACTTTTCACTGAAAAGGGCGCATGTGAAGTAACCCCAGACAAATTACGGGGAATGCCACTGCCAATCGTCCAAGTGGTTAACAGACGGACGCCCTGGAGCCGCAACGGGGCCAGAGCTACATCCATGCATTGAGAAGTACGGGGTCTACGACTTCTATAGCCCCTTTGCTCAGCAGAGTTGACATCTCCTGTCACAACACTGCTATTACCATCAGTCTACCACCGTGAAAAGAATTCAGCGGAAAGAGGCGGGCCTCTAAAAAACGAATTGGTGTATCCGTGACAATTGTGCGTAACACCCATTGAGAAATGCCGGGCAAGCTTTCCACGCGACCCAAAACGATACTAGCAGTCTCAAATTTCCGCTTTCTGCAACGCTGTCATACACATAATATCCGTGCACGGAAAAGCCTGCGGCATTCGTGCACAGGGGAAGTGTATGCATAAGAGCTATTGCGTCCCGTTGTGTATAATCCTGAACGTGTCCACGGCAGGAATTAGACCAACGAATTGAACATCAGGCTCTGCCGCTAACTAAAACGGCGGCTGTGCGAGCCGTCATAAACGGGTCGTCTGTGTAAGACCCTTGAATCGCCCCTCGAAATCTGAAAGCTGGATTGCGCAGTGTCTGAGGGATTATTATTTATTATTTACGCCTGGCGTCACAGCCCGATCCAATGCTGCTCGAAGCGCTGTTTGCTGCGAGACAGTCAATGTTAGAGCGTAGGGACGGCAGTGAGAGTGTTGGATGCGCATTAGCGGTCCAACAGCACTCTATAGTGGAGGGCACAGTCCCTGGCGAACATGAAGTAAAGCGCATGCGTAAACTCGCTGTGTTTTGTTGTGTATAATCCTGAAGCGTATCCACGGCAGGATTTAATTCACCAAGATAAAAATCGGGCCACGTCGCCATTGCGAGAACGTGGCGGGGTGTATGAGCAGTCATAAACTGGCCATCTTTGCCAGCCTTTTGTGCCGTCCCTCAAACTCTGAAGGCAGGATTGTGCAGAGTGTCTGAGGGGGCGCTCAAATGATAGCTCAATCCAATGATGCTCGAGGTGGCTTTGCTGCGAGACAGTCAATGTTAGAGCGTGGGGACTGCAGTGAGAGGGTTGGATGTGCATTAGCAGTCCAACAGCACTCTCTAGTGGAGGGCACAGACCCTGGCAAACATAGAAGGAAAGCGCAAGCGTCAAACTCGCTGCGTTTCGTTGTGTATAATCCTGAAGCGTGTTCACGGCAGGATTTAATCCAACAAGGTAACATTAGGCCACGCCGCTAGCGAGAACGCGGCAGCTGTGTGAGCCGTCATAACTGGCCATATTCGTCAGTCTCTCGTGGCGTCCCTCAGACTCTGAAGGCTGAATAGTGCAGAGTGTCTGAGGGGGCGCTCAAATAACAGCTCAATCCAATGATGCTCGAGGTGCCTTTGCTGCGAGACAGTCAATGTAAGAGCGTGGGGACTGCAGTGAGAGGGTTGGATGTGCATTAGCAGTCCAACAGCACTCTCTAGTGGAGGGCACAGACCCTGGCAAACATAGAAGGAAAGCGCATGCGTCAAACTCGCTGCGTTTCGTTGTGTATAATCCTGAAGCGTGTTCACGGCAGCATTTAATCCAACAAGAAAACATTAGGCCACGCCGCTAGCGAGAACGCGGCAGCTGTGTGAGCCGTCATAAACTGGCCATCTTTGCCAGCCTCTTGTGGCGTCCCTCAGACTCTGAAGGCTGAATAGTGCAGAGTGTCTGAGGGGGCGCTCAAATAACAGCTCAGTTCAGTGACGCTCGAAGTGCTTGTGCTGCGAGACAGTCAATGTTAGAGCGTGGGGACTGCAGTGAGAGGGTTGGATGTGCATTAGCAGTCCAACAGCACTCTTCAGTGGAGGGCACAGACCCCGGCAAACATAGAAGGAAATGCATGCGTCAAACTCGCTGTGTTTCGTTGTGTATAATCCTGAAGCGTGTCCACGGCAGGATTTAATCCAACAAGATAAACATAGGGCCATGCCGCTAGCGAGAACGCGGCAGCTGTGTGAGCCGTCATTAACTGGCCAAATTCGCCAGTCTCTTGTGCCGTCCCTCAAACTCTGAAGACTGAATTGTGCAGTGTCTGAGGGGCGCTCAAATAACAGCTCAGTTCAGTGACGCTCGAAGTGCTTGTGCTGCGAGACAGTCAATGTTAGAGTGTGGGGGTAAGAACGAGAGGCTTCTCGTAATAAGAGAATAAAATTTGCCGAAATAGACCCGACTCGATACGTCTTAGACGAGACTAGGTCGCGGCGGAGTTTGGCGCGATCCGTTCGGCTAGAGAGGTAGTCAAACGGCATCGCTATATAATGGCAGTCCGCCATGTCACTTAATCGTGGCAAAAACCCGCGCCGTTCGTGATATGCGCTGATAAGGCTGCTTCCAGGACCTCGAAACCTCTTGGTGGAGGTCCGTGAGAAGGGTAGTTTATCCACCGCGTGGATAGCCACATAATAGCACACTGAGGAAGGGGAAGCGCGTTTCTCCTGTCCGCTCGGAGGGAGAGAACCGCTTATGCCGGTCAGAGCCTACTCTGAGTAAAAGCTCCGGTTAGACAACATAGTATAAAAGCAAAACTGCTCTGATTAACGCGCTCGAGTAGGGAAGAGCGAGCAAGTGGAAAACTCCAGTGCATCACTGTACTCATAGTCAAGCCGCACATATCGCCCCTAACCAACACCTCGTGCGGGGCCTCGGCGACCGCAGAAGCGAACGGTGGGGGTTAGACGCGAGGCGACTGAAGAAATAGACTCCAGAGCGCGGATACTTTTCTTTATTTTACCATAGCCGTAGGCTATCACAGAGAGAACATGAGAGAGGCTGCAAACGAATCTCTCATGAGTGCCTCCCTGTGATAAACCCATATACGGCTCTTACCTTTCGTTGACTCATCGCGTCCGCGAAAGAGGAGTTAAACACTGCTCAAAGAAAATCGCTGGAGAACGCGAGATGATAGGGCACAGATGATTCGCTATTCCTGAAGGAATGAAATCTGAGCGAAATGGCGCGCTGCACCCAGGTATATCATGCGTGCGCATGCGTAGGGTGGTGCTATGCGCCATTTGGCCAATAGGATTGGCGGGATGGTATAGGGCTTCAGACATTCGTCACACCGGAGGTGTTCCCATACGTGGTGACGTCACCGCAGCATCGAAGTGACCTATGATAGGGAACCGTGAGATATTGTGAGCGCGTGCGTCTGATGTTGCTAAAAGTAAGTTATTAATGTCGGAATTTAGGATTAACTGAACTGAAACTGAAAATGATATTTTTTATTATTTATTTTATATATTTTATTTTGATAATTTAGAATTATTACTGAAATACAACCTTTTTTTGTTTCAAACAGTTCATTGAACAATAATAAATGAAGTACCTGAAGCTGACAATGAAGTAAATGTATAATAATTAGCAAAGATGATTAATTTAGCGCTGTAAACGCGCGTGTGAGGGGCGGAGACGCGCCGCGGACCGTAAGACGCGCTTGAGGACCAAATACAGCAGAGCGGTAGGAAACTTCACTCCTCTTATTATTTCTCTTTTACTATAGCGATTTATTTTTAGATACGTGATCTGAGTCTTTCATAGAGTTGTAGAGTTAGAGTTATTAGAGAAATATAATTATTTTTTACATTCTTTGGTCGAAGTTTTCAGATCGGCGATTCGGAGCCTGTTCGCGACTAGGTTGATTCAGATCGGGACTTCTGGACTTCGGAGCATGTTCGCGACTCCGTTGATTCAGATCGGCACTTCGGAGCATGTTCGCGACTCGGTTGATTCAGATCGGCACTTCGGAGCCTGTTCGCGACTCGGTTGATTCAGATCGGCACTTCGGAGCCTGTTCGTTGATTCAGATCGGCACTTCGGAGCCTGTTCGCGACTCGGTTGATTCAGATCGGGACTTCGGAGAATGTTCGCGACTCGGTTGATTCAGATCGGCACTTCGGAGCCTGTTCGCGACTCGGTTGATTCAGATCAGGACTTCGGAGCATGTTCGCGACTCCGTTGGTTCAGATCGGCACCTCGGAGCATGTTTGATATTTTTTTTTTAATTCAGATCTCGAAGCAGGAAGTGTTTGTCAAACAGTTAATTGGTGATAAATGAATATTTGGACTTGAGGCTTTTTTTTTTTTAGACGAGTAACGTTAGACAGACATGAATGTTTATTCAGAACGGTACTGAAAATAAGTAAATATTTTAGCTGATGCTAAATGTCTAGCAGGCTTGCTGGTGCTAACTTGAGGTAATTTTTATAAATAATGTCCAAATATTTTTATTCAACCACCTATATATATATATATATATATATATATATATATAGGTGGTTATCTATATATATATATATATATATATATATATATATATATATATATATATATATATATAGATAGATAGATAGATAGATAGATAGATAGATAGATAGATAGATTACATCTGGGGAGAAAAGAAAGGATGTGATGTTCAGAACATGGTAACTACAGTAATTATCAAAGAGGGGAAGAGATGCACCCCGTTTGGCCAGGGGTGTTTTTACACCGCAGACAAGGTTTGAGAAGGAAAAAAATTATTAAGAAAATATAAATTATATTTTCCTTAAGATGTTCTTCCTAACTGCAGGCCTTATTATCTTGTCATATATAACTGAGGTGTTCTGTAAAACCACAAACTTTAAAATACTTTTTTCTTACTGGTGAAGATCAGATTATCATCTGTTTTCTCTCAGGTACATCACAGTGTAAGCTTCACAGTGAACATTACTCTCGTAAGCGTAGTCCATATCAACAACAAAAATATATCTAGACTCCATGGTTATTTTGGAAAAAGGTATTTTGAGCAGTAGGATTATAAAAAAAAAAAGTGCTAATATAAAATTAAATTAGCCTATATAAAATTGCAAACATCTATCTTTCAGTACTTTTTTACTTAAGTACATACAAAATTGAGTACTTTTGTACTTTCACTTGAGTAAAATTGAAAAAGGAGTACTTTTACTTTTACTGGAGTAGTATTTTATTATTCGTATCTGTACTTTTACTCAAGTACTTGATTTGTGTACTTTGTCCACCACTGCACATGCGCTATTCACTTGTATAACTTAAGGGTGAATGGGTAATGTAGTTTCTGCTCTGGGTGGGATGAATTAGGAAGCTTGCATTGTGAAGGGCGCTCTGAAAATCGGCAGTGCAGGTAAAAGATTAAAACCTCTATTAAAACAGATGTCCAAATGAGCGTACCGGTACGCTACAAGCACGTTCTGGGCGCACGGAGAGGTGGCGGTACGCTCAAGAGCTATATTTGGAAGTGAAGGTACTAAGTACTGGTGCGTATCGGCCCACTTAAAGCACTGGCAATGACTATACTTTGGAATTTTTTTGCAGTCCACTTAGAATTCAACATGGAAATCATTTTTGTTTTTTATTGGCATTGATTGTTTTGAAATTCAAATGGTACTTACATGCCTGTGTTTTTATTTCTGTGATAAATATGGCTTTCAAGCCAACAGTTAATTTGGAGGATATTGATGGTTTATTGCAGGTATGTTGTTTACATGAGAAAATCTGTGTTACAAGTTAAACAAAAATTCCAATAAACAATCATATTTTGAATTTAAATAGTTTCTTTGTCTTGAGTTTACATTAATTATTTACATTTTACATTTACATATCCAAAAAGTTTCAGTCTTTTAATTGTGATTAATCGCGATTAATTTAAAAAAAAATTGTGCGATTAATTAGTTAATTTTTTTTAATCGATTGACAGCACTAATATATATATATATATATATTAATATATATATATATATATATATATATATATATATATATATATATATATATATATATATTAATATATAAGTAACAGTAGGCTTTGTACATTCTACTGAAAAATACTAGTAGCGAATTTTGACGGGTTGCTGCGAATACTTTTACAGTTCTGTGTATGTGATATGACACTAATTTTACTTAATCAAATGGTAAAATGCACACAAAGTGACTCTCTGAGCAGTTCTGGAGATATTGTTCATGTGTTTCCGTCCTCAATTTCGTGAGACGATAAAGTCCGTGAGAATCGCTTCAGTATTTGTAAGTTACTAAATGAAACTATTATAATAGTTTTTGGTGTTATTATAATATATAACACTTCCAAATCAACAAACATTACATTTAAAGGGAAAAGACTATTTTAATTCAAGTCATTAACTAAAAACTAGGGGGAAAGTTCCCAGTATGGATCCACATTTAGGGGGTGGAGAAAGTTGGGTTTAGGGGTGGGGGGTTGATTTAGGTAAGGTGGGGGAAGTACTTTGCTACTCAAATCTAGACCAGAGCAATTTACTTTTGCGGCTTGATATTTAAAGTGAAAGTGAAAGTGAAAGTGAAGTGACATTCAGCCAAGTATGGTGACCCATACTCAGTATTTGTGCTCTGCATTTAACCCATCCGAAATGCACACACACAGAGCAGTGAACACACACACACACTGTGAGCACACACCCGGAGCAGTGGGCAGCCATTTATGCTGCAGCGCCCGGGGAGCAGTTGGGGGTTCGATGCCTTGCTCAAGGTCACCTAAGTCGTGGTATTGAAGGTGGAGAAAGAGCTGTTCATGCAGATAACGTAGATAACGTACATATCGAGATTAGATTTAAGTGAAATGACCAACATTTGATTGATTTATTAATTCAAAGTTTAACAAAATCTATGACATTACACGTTAAATTCTGTTTTTGTGACTGGATAAAAACTACACTTCGTAATTTCCCCGCTCACCATGCGTCCACTTGCCTGATGTGAATATAATATATATTAAAAACCACCTCAGGTAAAAGGGAGTGTAATGCAAATATGTGTGTACGGTCTGGACGAGGATATCGGCACATTCTCGCAAGACCAGTCAGATCTCGCGAGGCACATCGGATCTTGCGAGATCTCTTCAAACACCTAATACCTAAATATATAATAAACATTATAACGTGATAAAAATTGGCGATTATTTAAGCATCGGTCTGATAAATGTTAGAAGCTGCCTGTATTCCTAGAAGTTCAATCATATCCAGATACAACTCAAATTTTACATTTGATTATCATTTAAGTGATTTTTTTTCATAAAAACATAATTATGCAAGCTAATGATGTAGTGGAACATTTCTACGGTAAATAGGTAAAGTACCACATATCCTCAAAAGCATAAAAGGCCTATGCATTGTATTATATATTATACAATTGCACTCTCTCTCTCGCTCTATATAAATATAAAATTCCAATAAACTATTTTAAACTGAGATTGAGAAGCACACACAAGAACAAGAAATATACAATTGTTAGAGGTAGAATTACGTTGTACATTTATTTCAATTTATATCTCATACATGTACAACACAGTTGCAAAGCCTTCCAAACCTTTGCTAAACTGAGGGGAAACATAGTGGGAACAGACGTCGACACAACAACGGGCTCACACTACAAGATTTTTGGTTGGATCTTGCAGTTCTGGACAGATTTCCACAGTCTGCGACAAACCCCCAGTACATCACCAAATCTGTGACCAATTTACGACCAATTCACACTAGTATGAAAATGTCATGCTCCAGTTCTGAGTATTGTCTTGTGCTTGATGTTGCACTCATCTAGGAGTTTCACACTAGACACAAAATCCCACTACTTTAGTCATTAATCGTTCTCATTCTCGCTACTGCTATCTGGGTTATGCCATTTTGTGAAACAGTCACGCTTAGGAACGAAGCAAAAAGGTATTTCACAAGTCACGCACATGACTGGAGTTTTGTTCTGGCAAACTTTGCATCTTCGTCTTCCACTGGTGCTGTCCCCACTGATGTATTTGGGCAAATGGGAGTATGGGGTAAGAGTCGCACGTACTGGTGGAGGGGGAGATGCAAGCTCATTTACAAGCGCCTCCCTGAAGGCTTTCTGGGACATAGGCTTCTCGTTCTTCATCTTGGCCATCTGCTGGTGCAGAATGAAGGCATTGACTACAGCGATGTCCACAAAATGGAAAAAGAAGGTCCGATACCACCTTTGTGTCTTATGCAGAACCGAGTAATACCCTATAAGTGCGTCAGATAGATCCACTCCTCCCATGTGCCTGCAATAAGGAAAATTCATTAATTCATCATAAGATATGTAATTTAAAAGGTACAAGAACAATCTTCACACCACTGAAAGAAATCTACTGACTTGTTGTAGTCCAGTACTGCGGCTGGAACGGGGAATTCCTGAGGAGCCCAAACTCCATCGGCTCCTTTCACATTTCTCTTTATGGTGTCCCCATTAAAGGCTTTATGAAAGGTGGAGCACATCAGCACGTCCCTCTTGTCCTTCCACTCAACAAACAGCAGATCTTCTTCCCTAAACCAGCGAATATTGCCACGAGGAGCCTGTGTCTTTGAGTGGCCAATGCGGTTAGAGCGAACCGTGCCACAAGCCCAGATCTTTTTACGGAGCAGGTCTCTGAAAAGTTTGGGACTGGTGTAAAAGTTGTCAACAAACAGCTTGTAGCCGCTTCCCAACAACCTTTCATTTGCCAGAATCATGACAGAATCATAGCTAATACCCTTGCTCTCCACCACATTGGCCTTTCCTTCATAAATGAAGAAGTCCCATGTGTAGCCACAGAGGGAATCCGCCAGTACAAACAGTTTGTACCCCCATCTTGTCGGTTTGTTTCTCATGTATTGTTTGAGTCCATTTCTAGCCTTTGAGGCCACCATTCGTTCATCAATGGCAATGTTCTGAAAGGGATGGAAAGAGGCTCTGCAGGCGTCCCTGATGTCCTGGTACAGCGGTTTGATCTTACACAGACGGTCGTATTCAGGTGTTCCCCTCTTCTTGTCATTCTCTGCATCCACTTTGGGATCACTAATATGGAGAGCCCGACTGATTGTAAGAAATTTTTTCCCAGTCATGATTCGTGCAGGATAAGGCAGACTGTATAAGTCTGATGTTTTCCAGTAGTCTGTCAGCGAGAAGCATTTCAGCACTCCCATATAAATAACCAGTGCTATGAATGACTTCAGATCTTTGATTGTAATATCCTCCCATGGCATCTTCTTTCCATCTTGACGCATGGCTCCATTCGCATTTGTATTTTCTAAAATGGTCTTTAGCACTGATTTTGAAAAGAACAACTCAAAATACTGCAGAGGACTGCATGTTGCAGTGGAGATTAACTGTGGGCCGGGTGTGTTTTTAGGTCTGAATATTGGCTGTGTCGGCTCGATGTCAGGCTCATCTACACTTCTCCACTTCTTTTCAGAGATGTTATTGGAGAAAGGTAGGGATCGCCTCGTGCTGCTTTTCCTAGCTTTCCCTTTGCTGCTTTGCACAGAGGCAGGGGATCCAGACCTGCAAGACTTTGCTGGAGATGGTGATACAGAAGACAGACCAGATCTCTTCTTTTTTCGTGGAGTGACCTCAGGATACCAGTCATCATCATCATCATCATTATCATCTGAAAATCTTTTGCATGAGGCAAGAAGAAAAAAAATATATAATTGCATACGTGCTGGACTTGCTACAACAAATGAGTTACGCTACATTTTGAATTTATATCCCTTATAATGTGGCTTTCAATAAGGTGGTATAGCTTTTCTAGGTTTTGTATGTGCGCATTACAGCTGTATTGAAATGTGTGATTATAATAACACAAAATGTAGCGATTAAATTAACCACACTTGGTCCTTAAATAAATTTTTGGATGTATGACACACCCAGGTCTTGCACCAAAGATTGGAACGAGAATATATAACATCCATGCATGTTTTTGGGATATCACGATTCGCACAAACTTGCTACACGTTGGAAATAATGAACACCTTTCTAAACATGTTTGGCGTTGTAAGTAATATGGTGAGCGATCTTCAGAAAACATGCTCTGCATTTATCTCATCCAAGTGCACAAGTCTGTTCATTCACTCCCTCCACCTACGCCAGTGCTGAGACTCAAACCCATGACCTTCAGGTTACAAGCCCAAATCACTAACCGTTAGGCCAAACTGCAAATAAACCTTTTAAAGTTTAATATTTTGAAAAAAAAAAAAAAAAAAAAAAACTTAATTTGTTAAATTCTAGCATTTAATAATGTCTAAATAAATATTCAATGGCAAAACCTAAAAAAAAATAAGTCAGGACAGTCAATTTGATTGTTATAGTAATTTTCACAGTGTATACAACACTCATAATGGAAGAATGCAAACACTATTCTCTTGCTGTTACAGACAGTTGAATTGGTTTCTTATGTATAATGGCAAGTTAATCTACACTGCTAATAACTCTATGCCAGAGACATGCACATTTTGAGGAGCCTTTTCATTTTTTTTCTCAAAAAAAAAAAAAAAAAAAAAAAACGTTAAATATATTAACATAATTTTGACTTACCAATTTATTTTAAATCCCTCCCATCCAAATGCATCATGACATTTCACTTTCAACAGATGTTTACAGAAGAATCAGTTCACGTAGAGACAATGGTCATTACACAATGTGAATGTCTTCTATGCTAGTTTCAAGTATATATTTAGAATAAATTACTGCACAAAGGAGAGAGTCATATTTTCACTAATAATTTATTTTAGTTTTTGGTGTTATTATAATATATAACACTTCCAAATCAACAAACATTACATTTAAAGGGAAATGACTTTTAATTCAAGTCATTAACTAAAAACTAGAGGAAAGTTTCCAGTATGGATCCACATTTAGGGGGTGGAGAAAGTTGGGTTTAGGGGTGGGGGGATGGGTTGGTTTAGGTATATGTAAGGTGGGGGAAGTTCTTTGCTACTCAAATCTAGCCCAGAGCAATCCCAACTGCTCCGGTAAAAATCTCGAACCGGGTGATAAAATGCTTGGGTTTTTTGGGGGTAAAATTTGCATCCCAGGGGGTAAATATCACGTTATTGGGGTCGCTTCAACCCGAAAACCGCAGACTTGGCAACATTGGTGGTGATATGCTTGGGATATTTAGTTTATCCTATTCATCTGAAATGCCTTTTGTCAAAATGTGTAAAAACTAGCGAAGATATGGAGCTTAGAAAAGCATATAAATATTTCCGAACCAGACGTGCGCAAACGCACGCACACACATGCTATATTCATTTGTATATAATAATTTAAAAAAAAATCCCCAGAAAAAAAATACTTTTTCTCGAGGAGGAAAAAAGGACAGGTAGCAAGCCCCCTTAGAGGTGTATGTTTGTACACGTGTTCATTCATTCATTGCGTGATTTGAATTGATTAGAATCCAAGCGAGACAAATTAACAGTTAAATCTATGTCTCATTCGATCAATCATTCATTCACGTGTGATTTTTGCATGCACACTTTTCGTATAGGTATAGGGTAGTTAACTTACTCATCCAGAAGGGTTTCGAGATAATCGCTGGACATCTCCTCCACTGCAGAGTCCACGCTAGAAGCTACACTTTCACTGTCCGATGACTCATCCCATTCTTTCTTCTCGTGTTGCTCTTCATCTCTATTCACGCATTTCTCCGAGCCGTCCATAACGATATTATCCTTCCTTTTTTTGCGCGCATCCATCGTTAAAAGCAGCGCTAAACAGGGTCGCTCCAACAAACAGGAAAAAATGACCAAAGGGAGTTTTTTCTCCCCTCCCATATCATTGACCAGCTCCGCCCTGGAAAAACAGCAAGTATCCCGTACAGAGATTTGTGGCCCTGATTGGATATTTTGAAATCAAGCACTTCACGCCCCCATGACAACAACATTTAAAATAATTTGAGTGTTAGTATCAATATGTTAGTCTTAAAGTAATTTATAAGGCAGTGTGCTCCAAAACCGTGCATAAATTCTTATTTAGAATATATAAAGCGTTGAAAACTTGTACTTCGTCACTTCCGCCAAAAACGGCTCAAAGATTTTTTGACGTCACATCGTACTTCATCGTCTCATCAAATCTACTGACCAGTCAAATGGTCTCAAGAATCCGAAGCGCCCGCCCCCTGCACTATAGACGGTTTGAACGGCAACAACATACACAAGTCACTGCGCATGCGCGCTTTTGTGGCCCTAACTTGGGATGGGCGATACCACAAATTTGTTTGCAATACGATACCGATACTTTTAATGGCCAGTATCATCGGTATCGAATGATACTTCTAGACTGAACTTTTAGATTATGAAATTTAATTATTATAGTACAATGGGTAATAATACCTACTTATAACTTTTTATCTGAAATGCATTTTAACATTCAATACGCCTTAATTGCTACTTATTAGGTTATATTGTTTACACATGGTTAAAATATGTTTACTGTAGAGGTAGGTAATCAAGGAAATGAACAAATAATATAGTTAAACTATGTTTACTCTACCATGGTTCATCGTCATAATGGATTGTCAGTAATTGGCTGTTGCATGCATAAAATGCAAACTTTTTATTCAGAGAGTGTATGATTTATATTAACAATACAGAATATAACATGAGCAATATGAACTTTTAACATTCAAATTTAAATAAATGTACTGCACATACTAGGGTACAATTTCAATAGTTTATTGTGAAATAACTCAAATGTATAGCCTATGTTTTTCCTGCATTGTTCTGGGCTACCTTTTCCAAAAAAACAAATGCTTTCTTATTATGCTGTGTTCACACCAAACGCGAATAGAGCGTCAAATTCGCGTCCACCGCGTCTAGTTTGCCGCTTGAAAATTTTGAATGCATTCACACGTCTAGAGCGAAATAGACGCATATAGAAAGCAAAAGTTTGAAGCGAAATTGAAGCGCGTCGGGTGAAATCCGCTTCTTGTGGGAGGGGCAAGTGCTAGCGGTTGTCTGTTTGCAAGATGGCTGATATTGATCGAGCACTCTGGTCTTTTCCACTTTTTCCTGCACACGTCCTCTTAATAAACGCATTATCTTTTTAGCGAAAAGTAGCTGTAGGCTATATTAGGGGGAAAATAGTTGTAAAAAAAACAGCGGGAAGGCCGCGGGTCGATAAATGTGTACGTAACTCAAAAGTTAAATGTGTATTACAACACACTCTTCCAAGCGAGGTCCTTTTTATTCCTGAAATATGAACTTGTGTGTGATACTTGTGTCATAAAGCTCCAGTTGACTGCTCGCTGACAACATCATTTGTTCCTCCATTTTGAATGAGTGACTCCTGAACAGGCTCCTGATTGGTTAACGCGGCGCGAATTAAAATTTTTCAACTCGGGTGGCAGACGCGAATTCGCGTCCAACACATAAATGCACAAAAGCACAATTCGCGCGTAACGCGCTCTCTGTAATTGATTGATTTGATTTTTATTTAATTGATTGATTCTGCCTTGTGTCCAGATGAGCAGGATAATCCTTTCCACACAATTATTTGCTAACATATGTTATTAGTCCAATTTAAGGCATATTGTAGGCATTATTTTTTGTTTAATAAATAAAAACAATTGTAAATAAAAAAAAACTTAGTATCAATATTTTTTATTTGAGTATCGATATATTGATACTTCAGGATTGATTCGCACATCCCTAGCCCTAACTTAACTCCGGTAGACTTCCAAATAGAATCAATAACAACAGCTAAGAAGTCCCTCTAGAGTAGATTATTTTTGATAACAAGCAAAATATGTTTGCTGCTGCGTACATTAGATTTACTGAAAAATGTAAATGTATTCTCTGCCAGCAGGAGGTGCTTTAAAGAAACAGGTTTCTTCAATAACTGCTGTACACAAAGCAGTGCTGAGCTCACAAACACTGCTTTATCAGGCATATAACATGCAAGATGAAATGAAAATTACATTGAAAATTTACTAGACTAATTAAAGAGAGTCTTCCTTTATGAATACTGTGATATGAAATACCCGTGCATCAATTTAATTTTTAATCGTGCAGTACGTGCTCATGTTTATTCAGCAAAGCCTTTTGGAAATTCGGTCAGTTTTGATATTGTGAGCGTCACAAATTGTTAAATTTATAGGAAACAAATCTCACAGCAAAACCAACTGAGCCCAACTTCAGTCTACTAGTCAACTTAACTTTAATTGCTTTTGTAAACGGCGCTATAGCTAAACTGATAAACAAACACAGACAGGAAGTTAACTTAAGGACAGGCGTGTGCACCTGATGAAACGGTCTATTGGCAATTTTTTTTAAAGGGTAGGGGTTTACTATACATGCCCCACCCTTTTTTCCTGTTTCAGTTGAAATTATGTCACCACATATGAATAATGCAACATTCCAGACAAACGGTAACCCATGTTTTCCAAACTTTTACCCGTGAAAGTGCACTGGAATGGCAGTCAAACCCATGACTTCCCACCTGTGAACTCATGTCACATAGCCCGCGAAACAACAATGGCAACCCCTACGGATAATATTGCCTACGGATGCAGTGTTTATACAAGTGGTACACATTGAAAAAATTATTTTAGGACAACATAATGTTGCAATAAAATAAATAAGCTACAATTCCTTCTGGCCAGGAAGTTTGGCATAACTTGCCTGGAACGCTATAAATTTGTGGTTTGAAGTCTTGACTTACGGACTCAAAAACCTGCCTGGAATGCAGCATAATGTTGCATGTTTCGAGGTACTTAAAGGGACCTTTTAGTTTTATACCCCGAAGACATGTTTGCAACACAGGAGAGGACGTTTTTGAATGAACATGTCTACTGATGAAATAGGGGAAAGTGTGCGCTATGGAAAAAATATATGTTATGTATATGTTTGTGTGCATGCATATCCAAAAAGAGACTCTCTAAAAGAGCACTTTAAAACAAATGTGTTTAATGGCATGCAACAATTTACAAACAGCTCATACATCTCTTAAACTAGACAAAGACATTTCTAGACCTTTAGAATATATACAGTGATATATTGTGTTTTGAATGTCTATTCAGTTGCAAGACTAATATAAAGCACTTTTCTATCATCAGGTCACATAGCGCAGTATCTGACAGGGTTTGGTATAATTACAAACCGTTCTACGCAGAAAAGCTTCAGCAAAGCTAGCTAACGGTGCTCATGACAGGAGAGCTACAGTGGTCAAAAGGTTTTAGTCACATGACTAGCCACATATATTCTAATTTTGCAGCACCACAATGGACAAAGAAACTATAACTGTGTTAATAAGTCTGGATCGGTTCTGCAGTTTTAAAACACATGGTGTAAAAGTCTTGAATATACAGTTCCAGTGTGGTTCAAGTGCAAAAGAATATAAAGGGGAGTTTTTTTTTTCTTCGTATATCTACTTACAATGTGAATTCTTTAAAAACCTACCAGTCTTTTCCAATATTTTCCCAGTTTATCAGTTTTTATAAGCCTCAAATGCCTTTAGACTGACAGACGCCTGTACTGACATGGGATTATGAGGCATAACTTTAGTTTAAAAGAGTACAAAGATATTTTTATCAGTCAAAACTTCTAAAGAAAAATACTGTAGACACTAGAAAAAAAACACTTTCTAGAGGTCATGCGTCAACCACCTGCACCAAACAGTGTTTACTTTGAAAGGCTATTCGTTCAACAGTACGCAAACTCTAGTAAATGATGTAGAACTTGGGCATTACTCTTCATCCACCTCATCATCTAATTCATGCCATTTAATGTAACAGTTACGCTTTGGAACAAAGCATAAATACACCTTGCAAGTTACACATACGACTGGAGTCTTGTTTGAGCACATTTTGCATTTCCGTCTTCCATAAGTGCTGTCCCCACTTAGGTAATCCGGCAGGTGGGATTCTGAAGTAGGAGTTGGGCGTACTCTTTCAGAGTCTTTTGCAGGCCCCGTTTCCGCAAGCCCTACAACAAGCGCCTCTCTGAAGGCTTTCTGGGACAGAGGCTTCTCGTTCTTCATCTTGGCCATCTGCTGGTGCAGAATGAAGGCATTGACTACAGCGATGTCCACAAAGTGGAAAAAGAAGGATCGATACCACCTTTTTGTTTTATGCAGAACCGTGTAATACCCTATAAGTGCATCAGACAGATCCACTCCTCCCATGTGCCTGGAATAAGGAAAATTGTGATTTATTATAAGGTTTGTCATTTAATAACACAAGCAGTGTTGGGGAAAGTTACTTTTAAAAGAAATTGCATTACAGTATTGCATTACTTCATTAAAAATTTAACTAATTGCATTACTTGGTTACTTTTTATGAACAGTAATGCATTACTTTAATTTTGCATTACTTTTTGTCACCCCAGCTGCGCTTGTTTATTTAAATATATATCAATATCAGATATTTTCTTAAAAATTTAAAAGCAGGGCTGTCCTTATGGGGCCCTGTGCTTGACACCACTGAAAGAAATCTACTGACTTGTTGTAGTCCAGTACTGCGGCTGGAACGGGGAATTCCTGAGAAGACCAAACTCCATCGGCTCCTTTCACATTTCTCTTTATGGTGTCCCCATTAAAGGCTTTATGAAAGGTGGAGCACATCAGCACGTCCCTCTTGTCCTTCCACTCAACAAACAGCAGATCTTCTTCCCTAAACCAGCGAATATTGCCACGAGGAGCCTGTGTCTTTGAGTGGCCAATGCGGTTAGAGCGAACCGTGCCACAAGCCCAGATCTTTTTACGGAGCAGGTCTCTGAAAAGTTTGGGACTGGTGTAAAAGTTGTCAACAAACAGCTTGTAGCCGCTTCCCAACAACCTTTCATTTGCCAGAATCATGACAGAATCATAGCTAATACCCTTGCTCTCCACCACATTGGCCTTTCCTTCATAAATGAAGAAGTCCCATGTGTAGCCACAGAGGGAATCCGCCAGTACAAAAAGTTTGTACCCCCATCTTGTCGGTTTGTTTCTCATGTATTGTTTGAGTCCATTTCTAGCCTTTGAGGCCACCATTCGTTCATCAATGGCAATGTTCTGAAAGGGATGGAAAGAGGCTCTGCAGGCGTCCCTGATGTCCTGGTACAGCGGTTTGATCTTACACAGACGGTCGTATTCAGGTGTTCCTTTCTTCTTGTCATTCTCTGCATCCACTTTGGGATCACTAATATGGAGCGCGCCAGAGATTTTATAAAATTTCCTCCCAGACATGATTCGTGCAGGATAAGGCAGACTGTATAAGTCTGATGTTTTCCAGTAGTCTGACAGTGAGAAGCATTTCAGCATTCCCATGTAAATAACCAGTGCTATGAATGACTTCAGATCTTTGATTGTAATATCCTCCCATGGCATCTTCTTTCCATCTTGACGCATGGCTCCATACACATTTGTATTTTCTAAAATGGTCTTTAGCACTGATTTTGAAAAGAACAACTCAAAATACTGCAGAGGACTGCATGTTGCAGTGGAGATTAACTGTGGGCCGGGAGTGTTTTTAGGTCTGAATATTGGCTGTGTCGGCTCGATGTCAGGCTCATCTACACTTCTCCACTTCTTTTCAGAGATGCTTTTGGAGAAAGGTAGGGATCGCCTTGTGCTGCTTTTCCTAGCTTTCCCTTTGCTGCTTTGCACAGAGGCAGGGGATCCAGACCTGCAAGACTTTGCTGGAGATGGTGATACAGAAGACAGACCAGATCTCTTCTTTTTTCGTGGAGTGACCTCAGGATACCAGTCATCATCAGAGGCTTCCGAAAGCCTGTCGTATTAAGCAAGAAAATGAAACAGTCAATATACAGGCACAGATGCGACACATTCAAAAATAGAATGAAGCTTCATAGTATAAACAACAAATAGTGTTAAAACATCGAACAATTATTAAAGTTTACCTCAGTTTAGTTCAGTCACTAAACTTAATAAGTAGTATCAATTTTAGAACGTTTACCAATTATAAAACAAATTTATTAAAACTATAAAGCAGCTCCACAGAAGCCAGTACTATTATTATTCACCTCAAGTCAGTACATGTTGTTTCGATTAATACTTATAAAGTAATGGTTAGTTAATTCTTAACATTACTTGAGTATAGAACAGAAATAAGAAAGAAGGGATTTTAACCATTGTGTGATATTATGGACATGTTTGTCTTTTGCAGTGTTTTTTTTTATATAATTTTGCCAGTGTTAATGCCATACATTTTGGCAAAATTGTGTATTTCTCCTGGAATTTCAATATTTCACCCACATTTCCTTTAATAAATCTATTTTACACTAGGTACAAAAAAAGAGTTAAAACCCATAAAAACATCAATTTTTAATCCCAGAGCAATTTAATTATAAAATGATGCAATATTTGTTAATAGGCTTTTATTTAGTTGGCAAGGCTTCAAAATTAAAAATTTGTACTATTTCTAACTTTTTTGAAGTTTGGCATATAAAGCAAATACTAGCTTTATTACGGTTTTCAGCTATTAAAGAGTCAATTGGATAAATATGGATGTTGATATGGATGTCAGAGTGTGGTTTGTATGCATGTCCTTATTTTAGGTAATGTGTATGCCAGCGGAGCTTTGCTGGAATCTAATGGGAAAAGTTTGGTACTGCACCTCAACACTTTAGTGTTAGATCGTGTTTTTCCTGAGGTGTGAAACAAACATGATCTTTTAAAATTTGCATATAGGAGGGTAAGGAGCACAGAAGAAGCCCTATTGTATATGTGCAAAAACACTATTGTCATGTTGATCAATCAAAGAGATATGCCCATGCTATGTTTATAGATTGCTTATCTGCATAACACCACATATTCTAATGGAAAGATTGTTTAAACTGGGTGTGAATAGCAGAGATGGGTTGAGTCTTTTGTAACCAGTAGATTACAATGTGTTAGGGTAAACTACTTTTTCTTCATCTATTGTTACCAACATACTATCTCCCCAGTGTTATTTTCCCTTCATACAAATGAATGTAGAGGTTTCTCATCTGCTTTTAATGTCAAATATGCAGACGATACAGCAATTGCTGGTTTTATCATTGAAAATTAAGTTGAGTATCGTAGAGGTGTAAATATAGTTTCCTTCAGCTAAACATCAGGAAAATTAAATTAAATAAGTTTTTTTTTTTTTACTTCAGAACAAGAAGATACACTCATCAACAAATAACTGTTAATAATGAGGGCGTTGAAGTTGTAAATGAGTATAAATTAGTGGTCGACCAATATATTGCCAAGGACGATGTATCAGCATTAGCTGATAAGTTTTACTTTATTTTGACAGCGCTGATAATAAAATAATGAGGCTTTCTTTAAAATGAGACCAAGTCTGTACTCCCAAGCTTTACATTTTTATGGCAGTTTTTTTGGACATGGACATTTTTTCCCTCTATGAATCTATGAGTAACTTTTTTTAATGACACACAAGGGTTAATAAAACAATTCAAGATGCAACATAATATTATTATATTATTTATATGAAAATAATATAATATAATATAATAATATAATAATATAATTTTTTATATGAAAAACTAGAATAATTTAAACTTGTATGGCGACCATTAAATAGTTAAATGCCCTCAAGACACTATTCAGCTCCAAACGAATTATCATGCTTATACTTCAATACATGTGGTATAAAATATATAAAAGAGGCTTTAAAAAGGTGTGTAACTTACCGATCCCAGAGGGGATCCAGATCATCGAGGAGCATGTCTTCTGTGGAGTCATCACTATCATCCGACGATTCCTCCAAAACGATCGCCTCGTCCTGTTCATCACTGATATTGCTCACACGCTCCTCAGTGTTGTCCATTTTCTTTGTATTAGCGCTGGACGCAAAATGCAAGTTGGCAGCTAGCTGCAGCAAATAAATCTCGCACAGACGACTTGCCGAGACTCTTGCTGAGAGTAACGCTCTCTCATTGGCTCCTTTTCTACTGCGTCCTAATGTTATTGGCCAAAGCGCCAGGCAGCGGGAACCTGGAGGAAACCTGTATTCACGTGCAAACATCCACCATTTAGCCCGACTAGGCACAGTATGGACCTCCTATAGAAATGGCACCCCTATGAAGATCTCCAGCTCTAGTGATAGTGATGAAGCAATTTAAACAGCTGCTTTTAAAAGAGTTATTTACTATATCTGGCAGATCTGAAAACTGACCGATATGGCTCGATATAAGAACGACTTAAGGAAATGGCCTATAAAACATAAAAATGAAATTTCAACATTAATTTGGCATGCAGAATAGGTCCTGTCTTTGTATTAATTAAAAATGCATTAAAATAATGCATAATAATGATCTAATGGAATGAGAGTGAGAGGAGTAAAATTAACAGAGTGGATGGGGTGCTGCGCCAGATGACCTGGCCTCCACAAGTCACCGGACCTGAACCCAATCGAGATGGTTTAGGGGTGAACTGGACCGCAGACAGAAGGCAAAAGGACGAACAAGTGCTAAGCATCTCTCGGGGAACTCCTTCAAGACTGTTGGAAGACCATTTCAGGTGGCTACATCTTGAAGCTCATCAAGAGAATGCCAAGAGTGTGCAAAGCAGTAATCAAAGCAAAAGGTGGCTACTTTGAAGAACCTACAATATAACATATTTTCAGTTGTTTCACACTTTTTTGTTATGTATATAATTCCATATATAATTCCACATGTGTTAATTCAGTTTTGATGCCTTCAGTGTGAATCTATAATTTTCATAGTCATGAAAATAAAGAAAACTCTTTGAATGAGAAGGTGTGTAATCTTACTGCACAAATAATAATACCACATCTAAATGAAAATACACCATTACAAATGTAACTTCTATATTCAAGATCTTCAAAGTTTGTAAGCATTAACTGTAACATTACCAACCTTTTTAAAAGTAAAAGCACAACATTTCTTAACTTTAGCTACTGCACCAAGAGAAAACATTACTGTCTACAGCACTCCTGTAGTCTACCACTGAAAAAATAGAGCGCCCTCTCGTGGCTGTAGACGGTAATATTTTCTCTTGGTTCTTGGTTGGTTCTAAATAAATGCGATTTACAATCCAGTGCGATTTATATGTTTTTTTTCCTCGTCATGACGTATTTTTGGACTGATGTGACTTATACTAAAGTGCGACTTATGAGGTGTGAGGTGAGGTGATTCTCCAGATCACACAGATGATGGCCAATCCGCCCCTGTTCGTGGATGTTTCGACATGGAAAGCAGTTCAGAATGGAAATATTGATATTTTATGTGTTAACAACATACTTTTCGTACCTTGAAGTCAGTAAATGTTATGAAATTAGAGAACTAAGCCAATAGTAGCGCTGGCGGTCATGTGATTTGGATGGGAACTTCAGATTGTGAATCATTTGAGTATGTTCGGGAGTTCAGAGCCTGATTCATTTGAGTCAGTTTGGGAGTTCAAAGTTGGTTTGCAAATCATTTAAGTCATTTGGGAGTTCGGAGCGGGTTGGTGAATCATTTGAGTCAGTTTTTGGGAGTTCCATACGGGATCCTGAATCATTTCAGTTAGTTGGGGAGTTCTGAGCGGGATCGCGAATAATTTGAATCAGTTCGGGAGTTCGTAGCGGGATCGCGAATCATTTGAGTTAGTTGGGGATCGCGAATCATTTGAATCAGTTCGCGAGTTCGGGGCGGGATCGCGAATCATTTGATTCAGTTCGGGAGTTCAAAGCGGGTTCTCGAATCATTTGAGTCAATTTGGGGATCGCGAATCATTTGAATCAGTTCGCGAGTTCGAGGCGGGATCGCGAATCATTTGATTCAGTTTGGGAGTTCAAAGCGGGTTGGCGAATCATTTGAGTCAATTTGGGGATCGCGAATCATTTGAATCAGTTCGCGAGTTCGGGGCGGGATCGCGAATGATTTGAGTCAGTTCGGGAGTTAAAAGCGGGTTGGCGAATCATTTGAGTCAATTTGGGGATCGCGAATCATTTGAATCAGTTCGCGAGTTCGGGGCGGGATCGCGAATCATTTGAATCAGCTCGCGAGTTCGGGGCGGGATCGCGAATCATTTGATTCAGTTCGGGAGTTCAAAGCGGGTTCTCGAATCATTTGAGTCAGTTTGCGGTTCGTGAATCATAGCTGTATATGGATAGGCATTTTTAACTAATAGTAGCTAGTTCTAATTACGTTTTCCACGCGTGTTTAGGTGTGATATGTGAACTTGTATTTTTTGTTTTAATGATGTACCTTTTAACAGTATCAAGTATATTCAAAAAAGTAACAAATCGTGCCTAAAAAGTGCACACATCTAGGCTAATGTAAAGTTACATGATGAAGTCATACTAGTGCACGTGTGCATTTTGAGTGCATCATTTCACTGCATTATTCAGTGTATTCAAATGAATTTATGAATGCATGTGAATGATCACAAAATCAAGATATGGGGGTTAGAAAATGTATATATTTATAGTGTGTAATTTATTCATAAATGAACCAGAGTAATGTAAATAAAAGAGAAGCACTCATGTACATTGTAATTTTTTTTTTTTAATGCAGCTTATTTCTTTTTTCACAAAACATTCTTTTATGTATTTATTTTTTTGTCCGTTAAATTTTTTTTTTTTTTACACATTTAAACAAACTGTTCTGTACACAACTGAAAGTACTTTTTACAACCATTTACAGCATTGTTTAGGTTTAACATCAGAAAAACACCATCAGTTTGAGCACAGCATTGCCTCCATGTGTTCTGGGGTCTTCAGGAGCATCTCACGCACTTCGGAGGGCCCATCGTGCACTTCGGAGACCTGAGGCGTTTCTCAATGTCAAGGATACTTCCTTGGTAGGACTGATCCTTCCAAGTCACTTCCTTCAGGAGCTAGGTGAGACTCCCCTTTAGCATACTGAGAACACGTAAATGGAACAGGCTAGCAAGTGCACGTAATTGCGTCATTACGTCAGTGAAAAGGTCCGTTTGAATAACGTTGTAAATGGTATCATTAAATTACTTTGGACAACTTAACTAGTTATTTATAAAAGAAATGCCGATGACGCAACCAATTGTTAAATGACAGGTCCGGTTCAGTTAACCATTTGTATTTGTATAATTTACAATATCAATACGGTAGTAATTTGTACTGGCATTTAAAATGTCAAACTTTACTTATATTTACTACAGTTATAACAAATGTTTGGTAACGTAAATAAAAACCGTTAACGGTCCGACTACGTTAACGTTCGACATTTTTGAATTCTTGAACTAACGTTAGATAGCAAAGCTGCGCGCATAGGATTGTGGGTGATTTGAGAGCGCGAAGGATACACATATGCATCCTTTCCTGTGTATGGGATATTATTCGAACGAAGGACTCAGTCCTTGGTTGAAATTCAGAGGATCCTCAATATTGGAACAATTCTTCGACGGATGTCAATGACATAGCATCCTCGAAATACTGGCTTCCAAGGATCCTTCCTTGACGTGGTCTTCGAAGTCCGTGGCCTTCTTTGGGACACAGCTGACAGCGGCAAAAGCGACGCATGTGCTTTTCACTTGTAAAACTCAAGGGTATATGGGTAATGTAGTCTCTGCTCTCGGTGGGACGAATTAGGAAGCGTGCATTGTGAAGGGCGCTCTGAAAAGCGGCAGCGCAGGCAAAGGATTAAAACCTCTATTAAAACAGATGTCCAAATGAGCGTACCGGTACACTAAAAGCACGGAGAGGTGGCGGTACGCTCAAGGGCTATATTCGGAAGTGGCGGTACTGTGTGGTGCGATATAAGAATAGGAACAGAAGTGCAAAATGTTGGAACAGCGTTAAACATGCGTTTCAAATGTTAGAGTACATCAGAATAAAAAAAAAAACTTGTTTTTTTGTAACCATTTACAATTATAATACAACCAGAACATCAACTTTTTTTCTATATTATTTCCAGTTAATCAGTATTAAAGGGAGGCAAGTCCTTAATGGCATTAGTCATTGTCAGCTAGTTGAATCTATTTCTCTCTCTGTGTGTGTATGTCTTAAAAAATGGGTTAATAATTATTAATATTATTTCTTGAGATTTTAGAGTTTGTTATTCTTTCATTTTACATCTGAAAAGTCTTATCATGAGGTGGTGCTCTTATCACGTTTTTTTTTTTACTTGTTTTTTTAGGGTTGGGCGATATGTTGATATATATCGGATGGACTCCTCACTCTCAATCGTTTCATATTGTTCTCTATCGTTTATTTCGTGGTGCCGCAAAATACATTGTTTACGACAACACTTAAGCATCTAATACTCGAGTCGTGAGCATTTTTGCCTGCTTTTTTTGGCTCTGAACGATTGCATAAACAGTTATATGCGTGCAAATCCTCGGCTTTGCAAAGTATCCTCATAAGCACAGACATATAGGTCTTAAGGCAATGTAAACAATTGCGAGAGAAAGCGCTTATGTAACTGTATATTGAATCTGGACTTTGGTGATATATGATTTTGGTCATATCGCCAACCCCTATTGTCTTTAATCAGATGGATGTTAATATGACCTTGCATAACATTTATAACTGTATATAACTACAATAGGACTTCAACATCTATCAAAACAATGTGGCTACCAAACCATCTATCACAATATAAAAATAAATAAATAATTAAAAAAAATTAAGCAAGCAAAACCCCTACCTGCATTACTTTCCAGTAGGTGGTGCTCTCAACATTTCTTAAACTGCATGACTGCTTGAGGGAACAATATCATGGTTTTGTCTGCTTTCACTGTTTTTGCTATCCTTGGTAACACTTTAGAATAAGGTTCCATTAGTTAATGTTAGTTAATGTATTAATTAACATGAACAAACAATGAATAATACATTTATTACTGTATTTATTAATCTTCGTTAATGTTAGTTAATGAAAATACAGTTATTCATTGTTAGTTCATGGTAATTCACAGTGCATTAACTAATGTTAACAAGCACAACTTTTGATTTAAATAATGCATTAGTAAATGTTGAAATTAACATGAACTAAGACTTATAAATGCTGTAGAAGAATTGTTCTTGCTTAGTTCATGTTAACGAAAGTAGTTAACTAACATTAACTAATGGAACCTTATTCTAAAGTGTTACCCTATCCTGGCATATCAAACCAGTAATTTAAAGCAATGCCTCATTTAATATTACCAAATGTCTTTCTGTAAAAATAAACATTTTACATGGAGTTTCTTGGTAAAATAAAATATAAAATGTAATAGCATCTGATAAAGGGCATTTTGCCAGCTAAATGTTAACATTTAAATCCATATATAAAAACATGGTTTTGCTAATAAGTTTCAAATATGTGTGTCAAAACAGTAAGGTAGATCTCTCAACACATCTTTAGTTTAACTAGATATCAGCTGAAGGGAAGAATATCAAGGTTTCGCTTGCATAGAAATATACTGTTGTGTATGAAATGCCTGTAATACTAAACGGGTAATACAAAGTAAAAAAAAACTCTAATTAAGCAAAGCAGCACATTGCATTTTACAATTGTCATCTTGTGGAAACTGATACAAAGTTCCTGCTTGATAATGTGGCTCTTAAATATAAAGCACTTGAATGCACACCTCAAACGAATGATATTGTTACAGTTTTTTTGTAAAAAGATTACTACCGGGCATGCAGTATGGGAATGTTGTTGACACGGGCCATATTAAACATTTAGATGAAATAGGAGCATGGTGAAAGAGAGACTGAGAGCGTGTGTTCACTGCCGATCTGGGAGCTCAGATAAAGCGGACAGTGTGTATGTGTGTCCAATCTCAAACAGGTTTTCCCACAAAAGGAACTCTCCACCCCATCCTGGTTGGACTTTAAAAGCCCAGCCTCCCCACAGAGAGACCATTTCGCTCAGTTCTGCCAACCTGTTCTCATCTGGAACATCTTCCATTGCAGCTCCCCACGGTTTCTCTTGTCCAGCTATGAGTCTGAGAAGCAAGCGCATCAGTTCCAGCAGCTCTGTGAGGAGCAGCGGAAAGATGGGAGGCTATGGTTACAGCAGTTTAAGTGGGATCTCCCTGGGAGCATCTGCCCCGAGCTTCAGCACCAGCTCGGCCTATATGGGACCCCCCATCTCCAGCATCTCTGTCAACAAGAGCCTGCTGGCGCCCCTCAACTTGGAGATCGACCCCAACATCCAAATGGTGCGCACTCATGAGAAAGAGCAGATCAAGTCGCTGAACAACCGCTTCGCCAGCTTCATCGATAAGGTACAGTTTGGTCTCTTGTTCCCAAGGAACATTTTCTAGAGTTTCAGCCAAAAAGGTAGTGGTCTTTGAATGTTAAGACCAACGGAGTGTTGATGGCGATGATAAAGTTTTAATACGATCAACATCCCAAACCTCTAAGGGAAAGGTGATTTGGTAGAGTCACATGAAAACGATAGTTGTGTAGCGTGACCCATTTCTCTCAAGTCTGTAACCTGATAAAAAGCAGGTCAGATCTGACCAAGCCAACTGAAGACAGCACTATGCCAGCGAGTATGAAGGAAGCTTTTGTGTGCCGGAGGACAATGAAACTGAATCCCAGGAGCCCGCTGGACTGTAATCCACACTTCAATCGCACTGAAGTACAACCAAGTCACTGTTGTAGTTTGGGGCAGGGCTGGGTCTTCCAACACGGGTCTCGGGTCGGCTTTTAAAGTGCTTGAAATTAAGGATTTACGAAGAACCCATCTAGGTCAGTCACTACTCTCCTGAGTGTTACCGTTCAGCTAATGGAGAGTCATATTGCTCTGTTAATGAGTACATCCTGGCAGGCTGGGCATCGCTTAAAGCGGCCAGGCTTTCAGGATGTACAGTGAACTGAAGAGGTCTCGAAAAAGAGCTCTTAAAATGCTAAAATTCCACAGAAGTGGACTCTTTCTTCTTTGTTCTTGCAGAAGCTTGACAAGAAAACTTGAAAGTAAAAATTTGTAGCAAAGCATCAGTTGAAAACTTTAATTAATCTACCCTCATGTTTCTCAAGGAAGATTTACATTTACTACAACTTTCCACTATGTTGGGTACAAAGAAATGGGTTCTTTGAGCAGAAAACTTAGGAGTTACTGATGCCATCTGAGGATTCACCTGTGGTTTCAGTTAGCGCTGCAATAATGTTTCTTATAACACTGAATACTGAAATGGATCAGCCATACTGGACTCATTAGTTCTAGAAAATAAACTATATTTTTGTTAAAATTTTTGATACGGTAAAATATTTATACTTATATATATATATATATATATACAAAATAATTAAAATAATTAAATATATTTTTAATATTAAATCAAATATTGAGTATATATTTTATAATAAACTAATATTTATCACAACGTATTAGAACTAAAATCACTCCTTTCAATACAAAGGCCCAAATTTGATGTATATCCTTTCTTTTTATGTCTATTTATATTTTCTATATGAAAAACGAACCTAATGTTTTTTTTGTTTTTTTTACATGAATGAATGAAGAATCAAAATGATTTACTGTTATACCTTTACAGGTACGTTTCCTGGAGCAGCAGAATAAGATGCTGGAGACCAAGTGGGAGCTTCTGGAGAGCCAGACCCCAGGCCGCTCCAACGTCGAGCCCATGTTTGATGCTTACATGGCCAACCTGCGCAGACAGATGGACGTGGTCAACAACGACAGGAGCAAGCTGGATGGAGAGCTGAGGAACATGCAGGGCCTGGTGGAGGACTTCAAACACAAGTAATGCATTTAGATCAATGCTAAGCCTTTGACGAGAGTCTCTCCTGATTGTGAAGCCCCAGCTGCGAATGATTTTCTTCTTAACTTGAACCGACGCAGCTCATTAAATGAATTTGGTTTTAAAAACAACATACGACTGTATTTGCAATAAATGTGTTTAGAACTTAATCTGTGACCACATTCACAGACTGACAGATATCCACTTTGTGTTTCCTTTGACTCAGATATGAAGATGAGATCAACAAAAGGAACAATCTGGAGAACGACTTTGTGATTCTGAAAAAGGTGCGATGCCTAAAAGTCAGATGTCAAAAATAGTATTTTTACACATTATGAAGCACAACAGGTATGACCTCACTGACTGTAATACGGGGTTAGGACAGGTAACGAGTTAAACAGCTGGACGTCTGGGACTAGGGAAAGTTAAGACTTTCACAACACGTTGAATAAAAGCAGCCCAGGAGAGGAAACAATGAGATGTTTGGGAGGGGTGAAGAGTTAAGCTGCTAAAGTTGAGCCTGAAGAGATCAGATCACCATTGACAAAAGCCTGGGTTGGGACACAGCATTATTTATACACTAGAGGAGATCTGTTTTCATACTGAGAGTAGCAAGAAGTCAAAGTTGCATATTAAAGATCTACAAGATAGACTCTTGATGGCTCTTGATATATTGATACAAGTCTTTTCAGGTGCATGTGAGAAGGACGACACACAAGTCATTAAAAGTTGCAATTGAGAAGAGGAAAAACTGAGTACTGTGTGTCACACAGGATGTAGACTCGGCTTATCTGGTGAAAGCTGATTTGGAGGACAAAGTTGGTGCCCTGACTGACGAGATCAACTTCCTGAGAACCATCTACGATGAGGTGACACACACACACACACACACACCTTTCAAACATTTGAAACAATATAAACATATATTTTAGTTCCCTTCACTCCATAACAAACCCTTCAATTTGAATAGTATTCAGAATAGAACATGAAAAATGTAAGTTTAAAACAAACATAAATTATGGTGGCATTCATTATAAACAATATTTACCATAAACGCCAATACAAACAAATGTATTTAAAGCCAAGTGAATAAATGTAGGCTTACATGCCTTTATGCATGTTTTGTGTGCTTGACTTTAATTGCATAATAGAAGTTGCAACATGATTTATAGTCCACAAGTTATACAATACTAATGTTTTGTCTTTAAATCTTTAACAAAACACATGGCCATGTAACTGCCCTTACGATAAAGTAGTATACTTCAAGTTTATTTTACTAGGTAGACTTAAGTAAAGTTCAAGTATATTTTTAAGTATACTTTATGTCACAAGTATACAAATATCAGTGTTCTATTAATATACTTGTAAGTGTACTGTTTCAATACTCGTTGGGACTAAAATGGCCCACTTTTTAGTATACTTTAAGTATAAGAGTATCAAACTCAGTATCAAATCTGCTTGTAAACAAAAAAACATTTTTTTCTAGCTTCATGCATTCTTCTGTGCAGAAGATATGTACTAGCGCCCTCTACCCTATAATAATGAAAGCACAGATTCTAGGAGTATAATTTTAAAAAGTATAAGTATACTTAAATGTCATTTTAAGTATATTCCCGAGGAGTATATAAAGCCCATTTCTGGTGAAGTACATAAAAAGTAAACTAAAAGCATATTTTCCTATTTTTGTTTAAAAAAAGTATACTAATAGCACACTTGAACAAACGTATTTTTCATAAGGGTGGTTGGACCAAAAGAAAATATCTAGTTCATTGTGGTGTGTAAGAAATTACATTTTTACATACAAACCTTCCTAACTAGTTTCCACACGGCTAAAAAAATAACTCCCATTAACACAAACTTACCTTGTCTCTCTGGATCAGGAATTGCGTGAGCTGCAGGCAAGCATTAAAGACACATCCGTCATCGTGCAGATGGACAACTCACGAAACCTAAACATGGATCATATTGTGGCCGAAGTCAAGGCTCAATATGAGGAGATCGCAGTCAAGAGCCGTGAAGAGGCTGAATCCTGGTACAAGTCCAAGGTAAACACAAAATGCAAACTTTGTCCCTTGATGAATTGGTTGCATAGAGATTTTTCTCTTAAAGTCATCAGACAATACCCTTTTCAACTTATGCTTCTGATTGAAAATGGAAACTCAAGTGTCATGAAATGTAGAGCGGGATTGCCTCCATTGGGAATTGGTTGGATAAAAAAGGCTGTTTCAAAGAAAGAGAAAGTCATTACATTTTGATGAAAGATTTTTTCCCTTTGGAATAAGGAATCGTTAACAATGAGACCAGGAAGGTGGATTAAGAAAGTAAGCTTTTCATGTTGACTTAAGGTGTTTTTCTTCATAAAGATTCATAAACATCTAGGAATTCATTTAGTTTAGACGAAACATCTTTCATTATGGCACACACGTCAAATGACTACAGTAAATTGTATCTGACGTACTGAGCTTTTTTATTTTTCCATCTCGTTTTGGTCAGTTTGATCAGATGTCCTCTCAGGCCAGTCAGTACAACGATGAACTGCGAAACACTAAAGGAGAGATCGCAGATATCAATCGCATGATCAGCCGTCTGCAGAGCGAGATCGAGGTTATTAAATCACAGGTGAGAAATGTGCTAAATTAACCATCGCTTTAGCCTCAACCTATTGGTGGTCGCTTATCTCAAGGCTACTATTGTTTTAGCGAGCTAACCTGGAGAACCAGATGGCGGAGGCTGAGGATCGTGGCGAGATGACTGTGAAGGAGGCCAAATGTCGTATTAAGGACTTGGAGGAGGCACTTCAGAGAGCCAAGCAGGACATGGCTCGGCAACTCCGTGAGTACCAGGAGCTTATGAACGTCAAGTTGGCGCTGGACATCGAGATCGCCACCTACAGGAAGCTGCTGGAGGGCGAGGAGGACAGGTAACACATTAAGTCCTGTTATAGCATGTTGTACTTTACCTAAGAGGGGTGGAACTGTAATCGTTTACATTTACAAATATTGACTGTGTACATTTTTTTTTTTTACCTCTTACAGAATTGGACAGCAGTCCATTGTGAACATCCAGGCTGTATCTAACTACAGTAGGTGTAAATTAACTAATGGGACATTATTAATTACAACAATGTCCACAGAAGACACATACAGTGAGCATCAAATCCAAAATTACGCCATTTACTTTTTCATTATACTGGTTTTGTGTGTAATTTAAAAGGCAGCATTACCATTGTTGCTATTGGTACATTTGGAGATGCTCATGCCCTTTTGATACATCTTGGTCAAAAGGTTTCTCAAAAGTGTTTTCTGCTGGTCCATTACTTTATTAAAAACCCATTACACACCATCCAACCAATTGTCCATAAAAAAAATCAAGTCAGTCTTTGTCTGAAAGAGAATATTCAACATCCTATTACAAAAGTAAAATGGGTTACAAATTCCATTTCTTGTTGAGTAAAACCCGTTCATCAACAGCATTTTAAAACACATACAATATAACCTTCATACACAATTTGTATAGAGAAATAAAGCTGCATATTATTGTTTTTCTTCACAGGTTCCAAAGGGGTGAATGGTTTTCAGCAGAACAGCTCTCCATCCCCTAAAATACTGATCAAGACTACTGAAATCAGAAACAACACCAGATTCAGCACTCACTAAAGTGTCAACCAATATATATACATATATATATATACATATATATACAATATATATACATATATATATAAAATATAAAGCTATACTGTACCTATGACCTACACATACCTATAGACATAAACATAGAAGTAGTTTTCTTTTGTCTTTCTGTGAATCAATGGAAAGAATCGGATAATCATTTTCCTGAAAGAACTTTTTGCATGATTCATATACAAAACTATACAAAACTATATATATATACACACACACACACACACACACACACACACACACACACACATATATATATATATATATATATATATTAGTGCTGTCAAAATTAGCGCGTTAACGCATTCGATTAATTTGAAATATTTAACGCGTTAAAAAAAAATAACGCAATTAACGCGGTTGCAGTTTTTTTTATTTCCAGTTGTGGCCTATGTGTGTTCAACGTGCAAAGAAATATGGTTAAGACCAAGGAAGGACTTTTAGATGGAAAGTTTCAGTATAAAACTGCCGGATTACTCTTCAGTCTGCCACAAGAAACATTACTCTTCATTTAGTCTGCCACAAGAAACAGCAACATTAAAATCATGAACTCAAATGTCATTGTTTAAAAAAACAAAAAAAAAAACAATGACTGTAACAGTGCGTAAATCAGACCTTTCTGTAACGCTAACGTTAATAAGCTTAAACGAAAATAACGAAATAATTGTGTAGCGGAGTATTTTTTGTACACAGTGCCGCTAACTGTCAATCACTCCTGTACGCGTGCATCACTGTCCTCCTCAGCTGCAGCAACTTGCGCTCTCTCTCTTCATCAAGCTTTAAAACAAAAAGGGGACAAAAAGATCATATTGTCTTTGTGCATAGGCTATAGATTAATTAGATAAATGAATATCTAAATTTGTGCCTTGCCGTCTACGGTATTTTTTTAGAACTTAGATTTAAACTTATTTTTTACATTCTTTGGTCGAAGTTTTCAGATCGGCGATTCGGAGCCTGTTCGCGACTCGGTTGATTCAGATCGGCACTTCGGAGCCTGTTCGCGACTCGGTTGATTCAGATCGGCACTTCGGAGCCTGTTCGCGACTCGGTTGATTCAGATCGGCACTTCGGAGCCTGTTCGCGACTCGGTTGATTCAGATCGGGACTTCGGAGCCTGTTCGCGACTCGGTTGATTCAGATCAGGACTTCGGAGCATGTTCGCGACTCCGTCGATTCAGATCGGCACTTCGGAGCATGTTCGCGACTCGGTTGATTCAGATCGGCACTTCGGAGCCTGTTCGCGACTCGGTTGTTTCAGATCGGCACTTCGGAGCCTGTTCGCGACTCGGTTGATTCAGATCGGGACTTCGGAGCATGTTCGCGACTCCTTCGATTCAGATCGGCACTTCGGAGCCTGTTCGCGACTCGGTTGATTAAGATTGGGTCTTTGGAGCATGTTCGCGACTCGGTTGATTCAGATCGGCACTTCGGAGCATGTTCGCGACTCGGTTGATTCAGATCGGCACTTCGGAGCATGTTTGATATTTTTTTTTTAATTCAGATCTCGGAGCAGGAAGTGTTTGTCAAACAGTTAATTGGTGATAAATGAATATTTGGACTTGAGGCTTTTTTTTTTTTTTAGAGAGTAACGTTAGACAGACATGAATGTTTATTCAGAACGGTACTGAAAATAAGTAAATATTTTAGCTGATGCTAAATGTCTAGCAGGCTTGCTGGTGCTAACTTGAGGTAATTTTTATAAATAATGTCCAAATATTTTTATTCAACCACCTATATATATATATATATATAGGTGGTTATCTATATGTATATATATAGATAGATAGATAGATAGATAGATTACATCTGGGGAGAAAAGAAAGGATGTGATGTTCAGAACATGGTAACTACAGTAATTATCAAAGAGGGGAAGAGATGCACCCCGTTTGGCCAGGGGTGTTTTTACACCGCAGACAAGGTTTGAGAAGGAAAAAAATAATTAAGAAAATATAATTATATTTTCCTTAAGATGTTCTTCCTAACTGCAGGCCTTATTATCTTGTCATATATAAATGTGGTGTTCTGTAAAACCACAAACTTTAAAATACTTTTTTCTTACTGGTGAAGATCAGATTATCATCTCTGTTTTCTCTCAGGTACATCACAGTGTAAGCTTCACAGTGAACATTACTCTCGTAAGCGTAGTCCATATTAACAACAAAAATATATCTTGACTCCATATAGTGGTTATTTTGGAAAAAGGTATTTTGAGCAGTAGGATTATAAAAAAAAAAAAGTGCTAATATAAAATTAAATTAGCCTATATAAAATTGCAAACATCTATCTTTCAGTACTTTTTTACTTAAGTACATACAAAATTGAGTACTTTTGTACTTTCACTTGAGTAAAATTGAAAAAGGAGTACTTTTACTTTTACTGGAGTAGTATTTTATTATTCGTATCTGTACTTTTACTCAAGTACTTGATTTGTGTACTTCGTCCACCACTGCACATGCGCTATTCACTTGTATAACTTAAGGGTGAATGGGTAATGTAGTTTCTGCTCTGGGTGGGATGAATTAGGAAGCTCGCATTGTGAAGGGCGCTCTGAAAATCGGCAGTGCAGGTAAAAGATTAAAACCTCTATTAAAACAGATGTCCAAATGAGCGTACCGTTACGCTACAAGCACGTTCTGGGCGCAAGGAGAGGTGGTGGTACGCTCAAGAGCTATATTTGGAAGTGAAGGTACTGAGTACTGGTGCGTACCGGCCCACTTAAAGCACTGGCAATGACTATACTTTGGAATTTTTTTGCAGTCCACTTAGAATTCAACATGGAAATCATTTTTGTTTTTTATTGGCATTGATTGTTTTGAAATTCAAATGGTACTTACATGCCTGTGTTTTTATTTCTGTAATAAATATGGCTTTCAAGCCAACAGTTAATTTGGAGGATATTGATGGTTTATTGCAGGTATGTTGTTTACATGAGAAAATCTGTGTTACAAGTTAAATTTCATATATTTTGAATTTAAATAGTTTCTTTGTCTTGAGTTTACATTAATTATTTACATTTTACATTTACATATCCAAAAAGTTTCAGTCTTTTAATTGCGATTAATCGCGATTCATTTTAAAAAATTGTGCGATTAATTAGTTAATTTTTTTTAATCGATTGACAGCACTAATATATATATATATATATATATATATATATATATACACACACACACACACATATATATATATATATATATATATATATATATATATATATATATATATATATATATATATATATATATACACATACACACACACACACACACATGTATTCAATATAAATATTCTGAAATTAAATGATGATATAACATGAAGTAGTGGAATGTTTTATTCTACAGAATTAAATATTTAAAAGGGATCATTTTGCATCACATGTCTCATTTACTCTTGCAATCCACAATCTGACAATCTCTAGGGCATTAAAAATGGATATCTGTTTATTTACTTATTATTTTGGACACCGTGTTTATCAATATAGGTATGTACCATAGATATACCTTCAAACTGATACACCATCTGAACAAACAGATCTGATTTCACCACTTTCAAAATGACAGTCCTAAAGATTGAAGATGGGAAAAAATCATTATTGTGTGCATTGTGAACAAAAAACTCAGATTAATCAATGTCTGAACAAAAACTATTTTAAAAAAAACCTTCATCAAGATGAAAGGAGATATTTCCAAAAAATAACACCAAAGAAAACATATTCTCAACAGTTTCTTCCTGTAAAACCTGTTTAAATGTAACACATAATTTGGTATTTGGTTACAGGCAAATACCATGGCAAATACACACACACTGGATAGTCAGCGACAATAAAACATGATATAATGATATTCTGCATATGCCCTCAATGCTCTCTGGTATCATTGAGGCTTAGTAAACCCATATAAACATCAACAACACCCTCAGGAAGACATGTGTTTAAGTAATATTTCAACAGAAGTATAACTAGCTCATTGGTTTCAACTCTAATGTAATCCCAACAATCAGAATAAGAGTAATTTTTTGAGGAAGAGAGAAGCCATTTGCTATGAAAGGGGTTTTCTTTAGCACATTATGGCCATTGCCAATGAGGGTTTAACATTACCTTGAATCAGACAAACACCACATTTCCTCAAAATTACATCCTGAAGAGCTTTTTGTGATGAAAAGCATCATGGTGAGGACACAATTACCACTATAAAGGCCAGAATACACATACCTAGGCCTATTTCATATTCTAATGAAAAGTTTGATAGTTCTTACCACAAAGCTTCAGTTTCGCAGAGGCAGGTCCTCATCCAAAACATCTCCGTTTCACGTACTTACTTTCACAAGATTAATGTGTCCTATTTCATGAAACATCTAGGCCATAAACATATTTATATATACGAAGAAAGCAAACAGCCACTTGACCGTTAAGTTGTTTGTCTGTTAAAGTTTTTGAATTCTGATAGCGCGGTAAGACTTCTGTGACGTTCTGTCGGGAAAAGCGCGCCGATTTCTGATTAATTATTTTAGATTAATTATAACGATTAATTAATTATAAATAATTAACATTGAATACTTATAAATTATTATCATAAAAATAAATAAAAATATTATAAATAATTCGTTTGGGCGTTAGTATATGGTTAAGCACAAACGTGTTTTTACTTTAGTATCAAAATGGAGTAGGCCTGTTGCCTTTGTTACATTAAAACATTCAGAGCATATGCCTGAAACAGTTGCTATTAAATAATTAACAACTTGTTAAAATTAGTTTTATACGAAACAATAATTTAGAATTATAAAGAAAAGCCAGAGGACACATTTTTAAGAATAATAATACTAACAAAATGCTACAAAAAATGTCTCGCACTCATTTATACTGACTGTCGAACTCATGGCAAAAGCAAACATCACTAGTGCTTCCTTGTGGTTGGTGAATAGAATTACAGTCCGTCAAATTAGGATTGGAGTCTTGTCAATCCATATAGTCAGTTTGACTGAGGACTGATTTGAACAGATTCATCTTCTGCCCGACAGTGTTGCTCTTTAGTCTTTATCATCATCTTCTGAAGAAAAGAAGATTCTGTCCCATGTTGTAGACTCTTGAATCTTTAAGAGAGATGCATGATTCAGATGCACCCACAAAGTCACATGCAAAACACATTTTGGTGATTAAAACTACATATTTAATGATATGCTTGATGTTCATATTGAAAACAATCAGGTAATAATGAATATATATATATATATATATATATATATATATATATATATATATATATATATATATATATATACATTATAGTTAAAAAAATACTATATAAATATATACTATAATCAGCGAGAGAGAGAAAACGAACCATATTAATTCCAATGATTATAAAGACAATGTTAAATCATCTTATGACCAAATTTATACTGGTTTTACATAATTTCAAAATATGAAGGATAATAAGGCAAGTCACGTGATAAACATGGGGAATGTCCATGTTTGAACACAATAAAGCAGAAACCAGAATTGTATTGCTCACTGCTAAAACATACATTTTCAGAAGATTTATTTTAGAAACCCACAAGAAACCTATGAGCGAAAAACGCTTTTACTACATTTGTCCCTTCCGCTTCGCCATACGTTATGAAAAGAAACTGCGCATGCGCAAAAGTAAATCGCCTGACATTGAGAACAGAGCTGCATTTCCTCGTACTTTGAATTGGAGATTTAATAGGTAAGACTCCACATTTGCCATATTTTATGTGAACGCAGTTACATTAAACGACTTAAAACGTTATTTATGTAGAAGAAATATTAATCAAACCCGTTTTGACCTTTTTGCTGGAAAAAGCAGTTGAGATAATAGAGCTGAGATGCAAACTCATGCTGATGTGTGGTAAAACTGAAGAAAAATAGAATTAGTATTCACGAACAAATGGTGCAAGAATACGGCCATGTTTTTGGCTATGTACCATGGTTATACCATAGTATTTTGAATCTATAGCCACGAAAAATACAGATTATAATGATATTATTCATGATATTTCAGATGCTCTTTTTAAAAAACATTTTTTACTTTAAGTTTTACGACAATATTACAACGAAGAAAAAGCAGAACAAAAGACAAGATCAACTTAGTAATGCAACAGATCAAATAATAATAATAAATACGAATAAATAATTATTCGGCAAAACAATGAAAGTGCACAGTCTGTATAATACAATAACGTTTAACTGGAAAAAAAGAAGCTAAGAATCAGTCTACGTCTGACAATAAACACGTTCTGTGACATTGCTTAAAAGAGCCCCAAGCTCTATTAAATGAGTTGTTTTCTAACTTTAGGGAAAAGAGCAAATCTCTAATCCACTGTGTTGGAGTTGAAGGCTTTTAAGGCCTCACATCTTTGACGTGTATCACTGCTTAGTTTTTTGGTAACTAGAATGCTCTGGAAACATTAGTTTTGGCTCACACGACGCTCCCAGTTTTGTTTTTAGTTGGCCAGGAAAAGTTACAGACGTCAAACATTCTTTTTAGGTTTGAGGAACATTCATATTTAATTCCTAAAAACAATCAAATGGGAACGTTCACCGTTTAATAGGATGCTCCTAATGTTTTCACAGATCTGTCATGCTGAGCGGGAAGCGCATCGCTGATGTGGGTTACAAGCTGGTCTCGGGCTCCATGATGCTGTTGACGGTGTACGGCGGATACCTGTGTGTCCTGCGGGCTCAACGCTTCATGCAGAGACAGAAACAGCTGGAGCTGGCGGCACAGAATGAGAGCGCGGCCTCAGAGACCATTAAAGACTGAAGACACTGGCTGTAAATAACCACACAAAGATCACGTGAAGAAACCCACCTGTGTTCATGACCCTCAAAGAGTTAATTTGCCTTTCTGTGGAGTTCTTATGTGTTGTAATATATTAAATGTCCTTATAAAAATCATTTTTCATCAGTGTTTGTGCATGTCCTGTAGATCTGCAGGGATCTCACACCTATTACCAATTGATTTTACCATGTTTTCCAGGTGTGAAAATGGTTTTAAAAGACTATACGTGATGTTTTAGAGCTGAATATGCATTTAGAATATTATATTCTAGTGTTGTTGTCATGAACTCCACTAAAACTGTTAAAATAGTTTTTGTTAATTAGAATAAACCTGAAATAAAACCAATACTAGTTGGAAAACTTAAATGCATCAGTTTACTGAAAACAAATTTAGGTTGGAGTGCTAAAATTATACTATATCTTAAAAACTAAATAGAAAAATATAAAATAAAACGACTATATTAGTAAACACTATAAAAGTGGGGAAAATATTAAATTAACAGTTTTATTCACCATACCAGTGCTTCTCAACTGGTTTTGCTCCAGGACCTAGATATTATTTAAAAATTAATTTAATTATTATTTGCGTTTAGCATTTACAATGCTCTTTATGATCAGAAAATACAAATTTTTCTGTAGTATAGAAATGTCCATTTTATAGATGTCAAAATTGACTACAAGACTGGAAACCATAGTTTCAAAACCCAGACATTACTAGGATGACCAGGGGAACCCTAAACTTATTTAAATTTTCATATATTTCATTTAATCTACCCCGATTTCCAGTGGAAGATGAAAAAAAAAAAAAAAACTCAAATTTTTAATCAAAACAGCATCTCATTACAGAACAAACGCCCAGCTTTCATTTTAATAACCTTATTTGGTTTCCAAAAATAAAAAAGTAAAATGAAAAACAGCACAGGAAACAAATTACAAACACGTCAGAAACCAAAACATAAAGTAACGCAACTGTATATAGGAACTAGATAAAAAAGTTCGTCAAGACAAACTTTAAGTTGGCTTGAGAAAGCCTGACCAGAAAGTCTGAAAAAGTTTGAAAAGTTTGAAAAGTTTGAAAAGATTGAAAAGTTTAAGTTTAAAAAGTTTTAAGTTTGATGGTTTTCAGTCTGAGATAGATAGATAGATAGACAGATAGACAGATAGATAGATAGATAGATAGATAGATAGATAGATAGATAGACACAGTCAGAAGATAGATAGATAGATAGCTAGATAGATATATAGATAGATAGAGAGATAGATAGATAGATAGATAGATAGACAGTCAGAAGATAGATAGATAGTTAGATAGATATATAGATAGATAGATAGTTTGAAAATGTGAAAAGTTTAAAAAGTTTAAAAAGATTTAAGTTTAAGAAGTATAAAAATGACAGTGATTAACATATTGTTAGCATTACAAGCAAGTGACTATCATGTGACAAGCATGTACTTAGCATGATTAGCAAGGTATCTAGCATGTCGCTAGCATAATTAGCAAGTGACTAGCCATGTCGTTAGCATGATTAGCAAGTTACTAGCATGTCACTAGCATGATTAGCAAGTTACTAGCATGTCGCTAGCATGATGTTAACATGATTAGCATGTTTCTAGCATGCGACTTGCATGTTGCTAACATGATTTTAACATGATTAGCATGCGACTAGCATGTTGCTAGCATTATTTTAGCATGATTAGCATGTTGCTAGCATGATTTAGCATGATTAGCATGCGACTAGCATGTTGCTAGCATTATTTTAGCATGATTAGCATGTTGCTAGCATGATTTTAGCATGATTAGCATGCGACTAGCATGTTGGTAGCATGATTTTAGCATGATTAGCATGTTGCTAGCATGATTTTAGCATGATTAGCATGTTGCTAGCATGATTTTAGCATGATTAGCAGGCGACTAGCATGTTGCTAGCATGATTTTAGCATGATTAGCATGTTGCTAGCATGATTTTAGCATGATTAGCATGCGACTAGCATGTTGTTAACATGATTTTTAGCATGATTAGCATGTTGCTAGCATGTCTCTAGCATGATTAGCATGCGACTAGCAAGTTGCTAGCATGATTTTAGCATGATTAGCATGTTGCTAGCCTGATTTTAGCATGATTAGCATGTTGCTAGCATGTCGCTAGCATGATTTTAGCATGATTAGCAAGTTGCTAGCATGATTTTAGCATGATTAGCATGCGACTAGCATGATGCTAGCATGATTTTAGCATGATTAGCATGTTGCTAGCATTATTTTAGCATGATTAGCAGGCGACTAGCATGTTGCTAGCATGATTTTAGCATGATTAGCATGTTGCTAGCATGATTTTAGCATGATTAGCATGCGACTAGCATGTTGTTAACATGATTTTTAGCATGATTAGCATGTTGCTAGCATGTCTCTAGCATGATTAGCATGCGACTAGCAAATTGCTAGCATGATTTTAGCATGATTAGCATGTTGCTAGCATGATTTTAGCATGATTAGCATGCGACTAGCATGTTGCTAGCATGATTTTAGCATGATTAGCATGTTGCTAGCATGATTTTAGCATGATTAGCATGTTGCTAGCATGATTTTAGCATGATTAGCAGGCGACTAGCATGTTGCTAGCATGATTTTAGCATGATTAGCATGTTGCTAGCATGATTTTAGCATGATTAGCATGTTGCTAGCATGTTGCTAGCATGATTTTAGCATGATTAGCATGTTGCTAGCATGATTTTAGCATGATTAGCAGGCGACTAGCATGTTGCTAGCATGATTTTAGCATGATTAGCATGTTGCTAGCATGATTTTAGCATGATTAGCATGCGACTAGCATGTTGTTAACATGATTTTTAGCATGATTAGCATGTTGCTAGCATGTCTCTAGCATGATTAGCATGCGACTAGCAAGTTGCTAGCATGATTTTGGCATGATTAGCATGTTGCTAGCATGATTTTAGCATGATTAGCAAGTTGCTAGCATGATTTTAGCATGATTAGCATGCAACTAGCATGATGCTAGCATGATTTTAGCATGATTAGCATGTTGCTAGCATGATTTTAGCATGATTAGCAGGCGACTAGCATGTTGCTAGCATGATTTTAGCATGATTAGCATGTTGCTAGCATGATTTTAGCATGATTAGCATGTTGCTAGCATGTTGCTAGCATGATTTTAGCATGATTAGCATGTTGCTAGCATGATTTTAGCATGATTAACATGTTGCTAGCATGATTTTAGCATGATTAGCATGCGACTAGCATGTTGCTAGCATGATTTTTAGCATGACTAGCATGTTGTTAGGATAGATAGATAAGTTTGAATAGATAGATAGATAGATAGATAGATAGATAGATAGATAGATAGATGAGTTTGAATATAGATAGATAGATAGATGAGTTTGAATATAGATAGATAGATGAGTTTGAATATAGATAGATAGATAGATAGATAGATAGATAGATAGATAGATAGATAGATAGATAGATAGATAGATAGATAGATGAGTTTGATAGATAGATAGATAGATAGATAGAGTCAGAAGAAAGATAGAGTTAGATGATGATAGATAGATAGATAGATAGATAGATAGATAGATAGATAGATAGATAGATAGATAGATAGATAGATAAATAGATAGATTAGTTTTAATATAGATAGATGAGTTTGATGATAGATAGATAGATAGATAGATAGATAGATAGATAGATTAGTTTTAATATAGATAGATAGATGAGTTTGAATATAGATAGATAGATAGATGAGTTTGATTATAGATAGATGAGTTTGATTATAGATAGATAGATAGATTAGTTTTAATATAGATAGATGAGTTTGATAGATAGATAGATATATAGATAGATAGATAGATAGAGTTTGAATATAGATAGATAGATGAGTTTGAATGAGTTTGAATGGGTTAGTAATAGTACATAGGTTAGTCTGATTGAGTCTAATGGGCTTCAGTGTGTTTAGATTTGAATTTTTGACAGTTGGAGTTCACGGAATGTTCAGATGAGCAGAGGCTTTTCAATGCAAGTCTATGGGATTTTTATGATTTTTAATCTTCAGTTTTATGAAAAGTATAAGTCCGATCAGTCTAAAAAGATATAGCAACTAACTTCAGATCAGTCTGAAGAGCTGGGCTGAGTTTGGAGTTTGTAGAGTTAAAGCTCTAGGAGGAGTAGCAGTCAACAGTTTAGTCTCAGAAGAATAATAATAATAAGAAGTTTAAATACAATATCAGTAAGTTGGCTCTCTCAAGCCAACTTAACTAGAGTACATCCGACAGTTAAAATCTGAAGAGAATAATCTTCCGTGACTTCAGTAAAACGAAGTGTGGAACAGAAACGTCTTCTCAGCTCCCAAAACAAGGAAACGAGGGAATGCAAATATCACTAATTTAATCGTTTTTCTCTTTCACAAGCCTCTCACAGTGGCCATGTTGTCATTAGTGTCCCATCATCACCGGAATGGCGCCCCAAACTCCGTCATAGAGTCTCAAAAGTCCCACATCAGGCTTATTTCATTGGTGTTTTTGTTGTTGGAGTGAGGTACAGGGATGAGGAATAGTCCCCGCTGTGGTATTTCTAGGACACGAGATTGTGCGCGAGGCCAAATGAAGAGAGTATCACCAGTTGTTGTGATTCTGGCTCCAGGTTTTGGAGCCAAAATGGCCGTTTGAGCCATTTTCTCCTCGGGATGAACCCATCTTGAGTCGCTCTTTGGGTATCGTTTCAGTTTCTTCCTCCGAGCTGCTTTCAATGTCACTGCGGTCGTCTTTGGACACCTGGTTTGGACACATTGGGGTTATTAGCTGTAGTACTTTTAATGGTTTGGATGTAGTGAGTAGGGTTAAACATTTTTTAATTATTTTATCAAGTTCAACTGTTTTAATAAGCAGACCAATCCAGCGGTGGGTTTTTAATTAAAGTACTGGTTTGGTTCAGTACTCTGGTTGGGAAATGTTGGTAGGCTTCCTCAAGAGGGCGCTTAAATGCCAAATCCTCCACTCAAAGATTAGGATGAGTTTGTTTTTCCATCAGATTTGGAGAAATGTAGCATTGCATCACTTGCTCAGCAATGGATGCTCTGCAGTGAATGGGTGCCGTCAGAATGAGAGTCCAAACAGCTGATAAAAACATTACTGTAATTCACACCATTCCTGTCCATCAGTCAATGTCTTGAGAAGCCAAAAGCTGTGTATTTGTATTTATTTATTTATTTTTTTTACCTTAAACTGTTGCTTAAAATCTATAATCCATGATAACAGTTTCTCTTTTGGCCAGAAGCGACAGTTAGAAGTAAAAAATGTCTCAGTGATGGATTTGTTTCTTACAAACACACAGATTTTGGCTTCTTAAGACATTAACTGATGGACTGGAGCAGTGTGAATTTACTGTAATGTGTTTATCAGCTGTTTGGACTCTCATTCTGATGCCACCAATTCATTGCAGAGCATCCATTGCTGAGCAAGTGCTACATTTCTCAAAATCTGATGAAGAAACAAACTCCTCCTAATGTTGCATGACCTGAGGGTGAGGAAATGTTAAGTGGAATTGAGTTTTTTAGGTGAACTATTCCTTTGAAACACATTAAACAGATTAAATACATAGTCTGGGATACAAAACCTCTAGAAAACCAACTAGGAAAACAAGTAAAGAAAGCAGACTTACAGCCGAAGCGACTGAGAGACAGAGAGGGAAAGACTCTAAAGCGAGTGAGTTTAGCAGAAATAGGAAAAGATTTCTATCAGGACAGAAGCTGAAAGATGGGAACAGCCTTCCAGCAGCTAGAGAGAAAGATAAAAAGAGAGGAAACGAATGTAACTACACAACATTAAGGTGATCCTCGTGAACATGTGGCTCAGAGCGGCGGGAGTGTGCGCACCTTTCCTCTCATGATGGCTTTGAAGGCGATGCGGGCGATGAGGTAGAACCAGATGATGTGCAGCAACTGCAGCACCAGCAGCAGAGAGTTGAAGAGCCACCAGGACGGGTACGGCCCGATGATCTCCCAGCTCTCGAAGAGCGTCGAGTTCAGGATCCTGCAACATCCAAAACATTTCATCTCATCTAAAACTGCATTATTGTGCATTATCATGCACTCGTATTTTAGCCAGAAACAATGGTTGAAGTAAAAAATTATGGATTTGTTTCTATTGGGGCGTTCACACCAGACGCGACTTGGGCGAATAAATTGCGCGTAGTTGGACGCTTGAACATTTTGAGTTTAATCACTCCATTTGCATGTGGAACTTCACATCAGACTTGAATTTGCGTCATGGGAGGGGCTTCTGCCAGCTGAGTTTACGCAACATTGTGATTTCAACCGCCATTTATTCGGATAATTTTCTAAATTTTACTGTTATCGTGTCATGAAATTTAGATTTAAAAGTATTTCAGGTGAGAATGTAGTTGTTTTAAACTCAAATATGCAGTTTATTTATAAAGACAGCGCCTATTTAAAAATGTGTTTCGCTGATTTCAGAGACGATCAGCTCCATGCGATAAGTGGGAGCTCAGTCTCGACTCGGCTAGTTCTTCTGACTTTTGCCAATAGCTCTGATGTCTCTTTTGTGGTTAAACATGAAAAATAATTCCTCCATTATTTTTTTGGATTTTGCCTCAGATTGCTACATCGTAATCACGTCACTACTAGAGCAAACTCCTGATTGGTTAACACAGTGCAAATTTCCACCAAAGTTCAGATTTTTCAACTCGCAGGAATCACGCCACATGTTGTCTATTCACGTCTTTGCATTGACTTAACATGTAAATCACTCGAGCTTAAAGCTTCATTCGCATCTAGTGTAAAAAAACGAATCTACATCTTATTTACCATTTTGTATACTACTAACATTAGTTTTCATAAAACAAACTTAATATTGACAATGTGTATCATGTGTAACATTTTTCATATATATATATATATATATATATATATATATATATATATATATATATATATATATATATATATATATATATATATATATATATATATAATAGCTTAAAAGTTAAAAATTAAACCTGAAATATCTAACTTTTGTGAATAAAGCACTGTTTCTATCCCATGTATTCAAGAAAACACAGGTGTTGGGAACTAGTGCAAAAAGTATCAACAATAAAAATATTGGATATATTATTATTGGATTAAAAAAATCCACTTAAAGGCGGGCGTAAAAAAATCGTACGGAGGCAGTCACACACGACACGAATTTACTACGATTTGACAAACTCTGACGTAAACATTACGCTTTGAGTCATTTATAAAAATATGGATTCTGAGGCCGAAATTGTTTTCTTTGTGGCAGCTATGGATTTGGACTTTCTGTTCTTAATTAACAACTCGAGGTTAGAAGGCTATTTCTGAATTTGGCAAATTTGGCACAATTCAGAATAAAAAGAAAAGAAAAAAGAAATAGAGCTGTATAATTAACAAAAATTACTACATAGATTACTTATATAAATAATATGTGGGTTTTATCTTCTGATTGGTCAACTTCAGATGGATCGCCAATTCGTCATGAATTTAAACAGACAGTGTCCCATTTTTTTTACATGTTCGAAAATTATCAGAGGTGCTCCTAACGTTCTCGGATCGGTCTGTAATTATTCTCACACAGTACTAGCTGCGAGCATCTGAAACTATCTCCCAAAGGAAAAAAAAACCTCAGCGAGTTCGTACAGCAACAAAAAAATTGCACCGTGTACACCCGCCTTTAATTGAGTTTTTTTAAAAGCACATTTAAAGATTTTATGCTAATCTTGGTGTTTCCGTCCAGTATTTTTCATGTGATATCGCAAAATACACACACACACGCACAAAATAACAAAATAAATATATAGAAACTTAGCTGCTTAGAATCTTCCAAAATAATTTATCAAATTGAATAACATAACAAAAATTCTAATAATCATTATTTACATAAACAGTAATTTGTTGTTTTGATAAAAAAACAATAAAACAATAAAAAAAAAAGATGTAATTAATGTTTGAATTATTATTGAATCTTCAACTTTTAAAACAGCATCCCTAAATCCTCATCCAAATAAAATTTTAGGATATTTTAGGATCTTTTTTTGTGCAACATAAAATCAGTTAAAAATATTTGCAGTCCCCATTGCCATTTTAATTAAAGTTAAACAGGAATTTAATTATAATAACAGCAATGCAATTATTTATATACTTTCTAAATCATTAGTTAATTTGAGATCCTTTAATTTTAATTTGTATAAATGTCGACAATGACAAATACTACCATCATACATACATACTTTAAAGTAATAAAACAATGAACCATTGAAATAATATTTTATTCTTTCCTCCCAATCCTCCCATTTTTTGTCACAGTGCAAAAAATCTTAATGATCCTAAAAATTCAGTTTCTTTCCAAAATGCATGACACTTTTAACACCTTTAATACTTATTTTAGCCTTAATAGTATGCAATATTTAATATAATAGTTTGTGATAAGGTATGAGAGGCCTGTGCTGTATAGTGATTGAGTCACGTCTCCAAACTCTTCACTCATAATTCATTACATAAATAATAAACGATGTGTATGTAACACATGGAACTTATTCGAGACTATATAATTGACCATATATGTTACCGTTGGGTGAAGCAGTCAATAAAACACATCTGTTGACCAATCAGAATCAAGGACACCACTGGAGCTAATGGTTTTCTTAAACATTACAAATAATCTTACTATATATGCATATAACAGTGATTTCAAACAGTGGTTTGGCTCTGCAGGAGACCATCAGCGGCTCTCAAACAGAGTTGATTGGTCTATTATATGAGCGCGCACACACACACACACACACACACACACACACACACACACACACACACACACGTGATACTGACCAGAAGGGGAAAATGACCAGCCTCGTCACAAAGAAGATCATCCCGAACACCACAAACAAGAAGTCACATAAACGCTGGGATTTGGCGTAGTTTGCTAACTTTGCAGCCTGCAAAATAAAAAATAACAAGAAAAATATTAATAAAAAATTAATTGTTGCATTGGGAAAAAATACACTGGGATGGAAATATTCATTTAAATACAGTTAAAAAGTAAAATGTATTGGGGGTCAAACAAAGACTGAAATTAAAATGTGTTAATAAAAATGAATAAAAACTAAATTGATAAATACAAGAACTAATAAAATAAAAACTAAAAATATAACAAATTAAAAAGACATCAATTTGAAAATAAAAAATATCAGTAATAAATAGTATATTAGTGTATATATATATATTCATGCATCATTGAAAATGATGGTAATTATGCATAAAATTTCACATGGCCCCTCATTTAAATGCTAGTTTATGAATATAACAAGACAGTAAAAGCGTTGTTGCACTCTTACCTCCAGCAGGAAGTCAGAAGAGTCGTGAATACACATGACCAGACTCCCAACACGCAACATGTTATTTGCATACGAGAAACTGATCAGACTGATCGTCGCCAGATGATGGACGAACATGATGAGGAAATCCTGCAGAAATACACCAGAAATGTGTTCAAAACTACCAGCAGGACATGAAAATATGATGCAAATGAAATACAGAAGCATCGAGTCAGATTTGTAACTCTTCCTTTCGGCTGGACACAAGCCGAATTCCTCAGATTGTTTCTGCCGTGTCAAATAAAGAAGAACAATCTCTCTCTGTTATGATTCACTCGCTGTAAGTTATTATACAAATCTCTCAGCTTATAATGGTCACTGCCGCGGGCCGTGTCCTAAACAAACAGACAAGCCACGCCCTGAAGACGCTCTGTACATGCGGCTGAAAACCTGACAGATGTGCATCTGACAGCTGTTGATTCAGTTTAAGGCCTTCTCCTTCTCTAACACACCACCTGTTTTAATCTGCATCACATGACGCAGCTGCTGTCGGGAACAATGCTATGTTAAACATGTAAAACTGCAGGATTTTGACCTCATAAGCAACTCGTCTGAGTGTGTCTGATGTGGAGGGAAGTTTAGAAGTGTGAGAGAAGTGAATTAAACACAACAGGAATGAACAGTTGACGTTTGATCCACCAACGCTCACCTTTCTTTTGATGTCAGTGAACTGTGAGAACATGAGCGACCAGTAGAAGGCCAGTTCTGCTATATAATAATTATACAGGCCTGAGGTCAGCACCTGCGACACACACACACACACACACACACACACACACACACACACACACACACACACACAGAGATTATAGACAAGACACTACATCAGAACAAATGGTCAATATGTCAGGTGATAAATAAATAATAACAATAAAATTAAATACACAAATATAAAACAATAAACAATTGCATTAATTTTAAAAGTGTTGTTTTTATAGTGAAATTTTATTCATGATAGTGCAGTTACTCCATAAATTCTCATTATTTTACAATTCAATTTGTTCAAAAGAACAAATTAAATTAAACAACGCAATTAAATATGGCAAAAAACAAGATCTTTTTTTTTTTTTATGTGCATAAAATCAAAAAGTTTTAATGTCAAATTTTATTTTAAGTAAATAAATACAATTAAATAATAAATAAAATCAAATGCATGAAGTGACAGTAATTTTAGGATTCTTTTTTGCAAACTTTAATAACAACTAAGCACATTTACTCCCTAAATCCCTATCATTATTATTATGAATACAACTGAATAAAATACATTTTTGCATTCTCCTTTGAGATTATCATTCAAGTTTTATTTATTTATCATACAGCAATGCAATCATTTATATACTAATTATTTCATTTTAAGATGATATTTAAATCTGCATACATTTGACAGTGACAGATGTTCTGTTAATATAATAAAGTCAATTAAATATAAACTACTACATAATATTTTATGTATTATAATTGAAATCGGTATAATGCGACGCAAGGCGTAGCGCTAATTTCAGTCCGGCGCCATTCGCATTTTCCCGTCCAGCGCCACGTCATTTAATTAGCAAATGCATTTGCGCCCATTTGTGCGCCCATGGGCGTGCTGGTCTAAAAAAAAGAGCTGTGTTCAGGCGCATTGCTATTTTAATGAGCTGAAAATAGACTGCCCCATAGACCAACTCAAACCTGGTCTAAAGTCTGGTTCAATGTTTTTCTTTGTTATTTAAAGAGCGTACATGCTGCTTATTAAACACAGGGACGCACAGCAGCACACAAACATGCCAAATATAAAAATTAAAGGATTGCAATGCTTAATCATTTTTTGTAGGCTAATTAAATATATAAATGCCTACATGTCATAATGGATAGACATCACATATATCAGAATCTATTTGCTCGCACACGAGCAGCTCTGTTTCATCTCGGAGACGCCTTCTGTCTTTGCGCTTGCCAAATTCAGCCGTGTAAATAGCAAATCCATCATGGCACGAGAGCAACTGGCTCTTACAGGGAATGGAAGATGAGACTCTGATTGGTTTATTGCACGTTATGCCCAAAAAACACCCATTACTCATTAAGAGAATAGGGACAACCCGTTTAGACCATGCGCCCGGGCGAGCCATCCATTTTACCGTCATTAAAATAGCAAAAGTGGAATTGAACACGCCCTGAGTGCACCTGTGCCGTGCACTTTACACTTTGAGTTTAGATCGTTAAAATAGGGCCCATTGTGTTTGCAAAAAAGGTACACATAATGGCTAAAAGATTGAATTAAACTTACATTAGAGAATGGACAACATTTAAGCGTTACCTGATAGGGGTAATTGTACCAGCATTGTCTCGTATCCCACATCCAGAGAGACTAGAAAGCACATACACACGCACACAGTCAATTGATAAATTGTATAAATAGACCCTAAAAAAAAAGTCAAATCTTGCAGTTGTAAGTCACCTGCCACAGGAAACGGATCCCATATATAAATATACACAGATAAAATGTAAACCTCCACCTGCAGAGAAATCAGAGAAAACAGATATGAGAAACTCAAATACACGACTGCATGTAAGAGGAACCATAGTACTGCAATCAGTCAAACCAGAGGCCTGATTTTACTGGTGAATCACAGAACGTGGGTGGTGACAACAAATGCATCTGAACACAACCAGCAAAATCAGGAAAGACCACATACGACTCTGTTTCCAAAATATAGGACGAATTAGGGAAAAATGTAAAAACTTCAACATGCATTTATACATTTACAGCCTTCTAGAGCACTTACATTGCAAAACTTTGATTGACATAAAAACTGACCAATGCAGGAGCAGTCTCCACCCACTACTACTCCAGGAGTATTTTTCCATTCAATTTCTATTTAACCTTCAAAATATTCCTCAGTAAATATTTCTAATGAAGCAAACCAAGAGGAATTACACTAGAAACTGGAAGTATGGTGTAGTGCAAATATTATTGATAAATCCCTCATTACTTTCAATAAAAGCATTAAATAAATGAATAAATGTAAATGCATACATTTCTCAATTATATTTTTGAATGGCATTTCCACATGCTAAATGATGAATAAAGTAAGATAAAAAAATACAGCAAATATTCCTGTTAAATTTCTCATCACTTTCAATAAAAGTGTCTAATAAATGTAAAAATTCAGGGTTTAAATTCCATGTTTTTATATGGTACAGCACTAGCATGCATGTGTGCTTTAAAAAAATGCAATTAAAATAAATGGAAAAATGAAACCATACATGCTCTCGCAAAACTTGGTTCTAGTGCTGGGTTTGTCCTGGTTCCTCCGTTGTCGAAACCATCGCTGGATCTTCCTCACATCCCAGTCCAGCTGCTTAGACAGACCCTCTAAGTGCCTCGAGTCCGGGGACTGAAATCAAACAAAGACAAATGGAGAGAAAATGTAATCATGTAAGCATAATTCTGAAATTATGTATACACTGTAGCTAGCATGTGATGTATTTGTCCTAAATACACACGGGCATTTAATGTTTTCACACTATTTGCTTAATTTGACAGAACTACAGCTAAACAGGAAATGACACAGAATTAGAATTCCATAAAATGTATAGTTTAAAACTGAGAGTTACGGTCCTTGATTCTGATTGGCTGAGCCACGTTCTAAGCTGCTACAAACATACGCCTTTGTTTACGTTTGTGTGTTGCTCGGCAACCACTTTGTTGGAACCACAACAACCACATTGTTTGGTGTAAGAATACTGTTTTCATTAATATCATTACACTTCATTTTTTATTTTGTGAAACATTACTACGTATGGAATAACTGTTTTATAAAAGCAGTAAGCCCTGTGAAGCCATGGTTTACAGTAAATTTATAACAGCTAACACCCTTTAGCTGTTATAAATTCACTATAAACCATGGTTTCTTGGGGCTTATTGTTTTAGTAACTCAATTGATTTGATTCTACTTATGTCTTATATCTCAAGATCTTAACCGATACATTTTTACATTAACAAATTCTTAATAAATAAATTTTTAATGTAATAAAACATTTGTAAGGTAAATAATTTTCTGACGTGAAAATTGTTATAGCCGTAATTTATGTTAAAGGGGGGGTGAAATGCTATTTCATGCATACTGAGTTTTTTCCACTGTTAAAGAGTTGGATTCCCATGCTAAACATGGACAAAGTTTAAAAAATTAAGTTGTATGTTTGAAGGAGTATTTCTGTTCCAAAAATACTCCTTCCGGTTTGTCACAAGTTTTGGAAAGTTTTTTTCGAGTATGGCTCTGTGTGACGTTAGATGGAGCGGAATTTCCTTATATGGGTCCTGACGCACTTCTGCCGGAAGAGCGCGTGCTCCCGTATAGCAGAGCACTGAGAGCACAACAGACTTCACTGATCAGAGCGAGAGCGTCGCGAAATGTCACAAAAGAAGTGTGTTTTTGGTTGCCAGGGCAAGACAACCCTGCACAGATTACCAAAGAAAAAACAGCATTAAGGGACCAGTGGATGGAGTTTATTTTTACAGAGCATCAACGGAGTTGGGCAAGTGTTTGTGTTTGTTCCCTGCATTTCTAAAATGCTTGTTTTACAAACAAGGCCCAGTTTGACGACGGATTTGCGTATCGTTTATTTCTTAAGGATGATGCAATCCCAACGAAAAAAGGGTCACGATTGTGTGTTGGAACCACAGGCGGTGAGTAAAACTGCTTCAAATATCTCTGCCTCGTTAGTGCGTCCGCCTCCCATGGGAGACCCGGGTTCGAGCCCCGCTCGGAGCGAGTCGTTGCTGCTGCTGCTCTCGTTCAGTTTCAGCCTTCACAGCTGTCACAGCTTCCAAACGCTGTCAACGCAACTGACGCTCGTGATTCTTTAGCTCCGCCCACACGTCACGCCTCCAGGCGCTCGTGTTTTTCCGGGAAAAATCGGTACAGACTATCTTTCTCTTATGAATATAATAAGACTAAAGACTTTTTGGAGTTATGAAGGATGCAGTACTACTCTATAGGTACTCAAGATTAACAGGATATTGAGTGAAAACGAGCATTTCACCCCCCCTTTAAAATTTATGTAAACCACAATAAATATTAAATAAGTTACATTTATTTTAGTGTTTCTTTTTCTTTTTGTCAGTTGGAAATAATGTATTTATAATGGGTTTTGACAAAGTCTTTAAAGTCTGGGTCTGAGACAAATGTAAATAAATTATAGTTTTCATTCAAAAGACAAAAAACAAACAAACAAACAAAAAAAACTGAAAATAAAATAAAACGCAGAACATAAATAAGCTGAAGTCAACGTAAAAATTTGTGTAAATCACACAATAAATGATGAATTAGTTGCACTTATTTAATTTTATCTTTATAACTATTTTAATTTAAAAAATATATATTTATTACAGATTTTTTACATTGCAAGTTTTAAAGTCTGGGTCTGGGACAAAATGTAATAAATTATAGTTTTCATAAAAAAATATATAAATATTTATATATATATAACATATAAAAACAACAGCAACAACAAAAGTAGAACATAAATTGCTTTAATATAATAAATCAAATACACAAAGATGCCTGAAGTTCAAGAAAGACTATTTACAGCAGCTCTACAAACAGGCCTTTGATGATTGTAAAGAGCGTCACAACTCTATTCACATGTTTGCTAATGTTAAACCTGTTTGAGCTGTATTTATAGTCAGTTTCTAGACTAAAGTTGAAGATATTGCTCTGTGGGCCTCATAAAACACACACACAGTAACAGCAGAAAATTAACAGGTTCATAAAAGAGAAAACCCAGGGATAATAGACTAAAAATGCAAATGTATTTTAATCATATTACTTCACATGGAGCCTCAACTTTGGTGAATGACTCTCTCTCATGGCATTAGCATACCTTTGTGATGGATGTAAACACTTTCTCCAGGACAGCGTTGGGCTGAGCTTTCCGACTCAACTCCGTCTGGATCTGAAGGATGGAGGCACACGGACCCGCGATACACCTGCGGGACGAAAGCAGAGATTAAACATCTTATCCTTTGGCATCTACACAAATTTACAGATTTACATACCTTCCTACTATTCTAGATCAAAACCAAACACTTAAATAAACTGTTTTACAGATCTTATTACTATGGTGGTTTGGCATAGTTTTCAAGCTACATCGACTCAGACCTTCAGACTGATCTGACATGTTATAATCATGCTATCAATGTGCTAAAACATGCTAACAACATGCTAACATGCTACCAACTTTGCGTATACATTTGAACAATGTGCTACGTTAAAAACATTTTTTTTAATTTAATTAAATCTTCGAAATTCAAGCTTTTTAAAGCGATTTCAAACATTCAAACAAGGCTTTGTCAGGCCAGCATTTAAGTTGTCCTTTTATTCAAACAAATCAAATTAACACAATTAACATAGTTCTAGAAAAAGGGGGAAAAAAAGTCCCAAAACTTAAAGTAAAAAAAATAAAAAGTTAAACTTAGTGGCTAGTTTAACTAGTTTTCTTTTCTGACAGCACATTACAAAAAGCCATTGATTTGACTCATGCAAAATCCAGCTACATTCCTAAAACCTCACTGAATGCAAATTTCTTTGAAAACTATGAACATCATGGTGTTTTCCAAACATTGCACTTAATTCAACCATTGAGCTGAATTTTGAGCAAGAAAATCTTTTGCAAAAGATGCATTTTTGGCAAAAAAATATTCACAAAAATATGTATTTTTGTAAAAAAAAATGTTAAGTAAAATTAGAAAATAATTATAATTGTTAAATAAAAATATTTTTTTTCATTTATATATATATATATATATATATATATATATATATATATATATATATATAAAATTTATTTCAGATTTTTATTGTAGGCTATTTTATGTTTTTCATTGAAAATTGTTAATGCTCTTAGCAATAATTGATATTATTTGATCAAAAAAATGGCTTCTGAAAATAAATCCAAAAATACACAGGCAAAATAAAGAAAACACAAAAAAACTCACAAGCGAAAAAAAATTAAAACAAAACTTTTCATAATTTCTCATCAAGTAAAAAAAAACATTAATGAGTAAATGGAAAAACATATGCAATTTCACACAATGCAATTTCTGAATGCCATTTTCACAACATCTCCAAAAGCTGTTAAGATGCTATAATTTTCCTTTAAATAATACAATTATATAAAACTATTAAACTAAAATAAAAAAGTGCATGGAATGAAAAAGTGAAAGCAATTTTGAGATAAAAAAAATAAAATAATGAATTATCATTATTTTTTGGCAAATTTTGAAAACTACACAACAGAGTTTCTGTAATTCAACTTTAAAATGTATGAGTTTCATTAATTGATTTTCTAAACTCTTGTTCATTTATCATCACTTAGAAATGTTAATTGAAATGTAAGTTTTGGTCAAATATAGTCATTCTTATTGCAGATATGTACTGTATTTAAACAACACATAACAACAAAAATGGCAGTTAATTGTGGTCAAAGTTCTTAATATAAAACTCGCTCCATGTCTCTCAAATAAAACCGGACCAGCTTAATAAACACACCGCTCACTGGCCGTACTAGCAATGTGTTGGCAATGGTTGTTTTCACCAGTTCATTAACCCAGAATTGGCACACGCGGGTGAACTATGTCTCATGGCCCATTATACTTCCCCCACCAGCCCACAGACTATAAATAGTGAACTGCAGAATCTGACCCTCACCTTAAAAAGCTTACAATATGTCTTAACTAAAGATATTTTGTGTTTCTCATTGCGAAGTTAAGCATCTATGGCTAAGACTCAAACAGAGTTTTGTAAACAGTGACGTTCCCTATTTAACACATTCACAATATTCCCTTTGCCAGCAGGGTCAAAGTGACACGTGGGTCTAAAAATTAGCCCGCTGAGAAAGAGACTACATTAAAATCTCAGCTCGTTCAACAATAAACAGATGTTTTGAACAATACAATCTCAGTTAATCTGTGAAAGCCAGTCTCAGCAAAAATCTCAATCACTAAAGCTGCACCAGCCGGACTTGGCGTGTTGCATCACATGACCGTCTGTGTTTTGTTTCAGGACGGTGGGCTGCAGAAGACACAAACGGTCAGCTCCAAGAGAGCAGAGTCCTCATGGGACAAGGGCTTTTCCTAGTTTGAGACAATAGAAGGTCTTTTCAAAGCACACAAGTGATCTTTTGTTGGGTATAAAACCTGATTTAGGTGCATAAATGCCTGTTTAAACTGGGAAAATAAAATAATAAGAAAAAAATAATAAAAAAAAGTGTTATTCATCAGTATTTTACTCTTGTTTTCCCATTACAAATACCAAACATTTACTTGAGAAGGAAGATTATTATGACAAGATAGTCTTGTTTTCTGAGAAATTCATCAAAATTAAGTTTAAATTTACAATTGTGTTACGTTTAAACTAGCGGGACACTCTGTGCTCTTTCATTCTCTTTCACATATTTTAGTAATCATCGTAAATTAAATAGAATTAAAAACTAAACATTTTTTATGTGAAAACCATTTTAGAAATGTACTTTCTAAAAATTAAAAAAAAAAGTGGAAAATGAACTCCTCCTCAAAATGTACTGCAATGTTTTATAATCAAAACTTTTCATAATATCAATATTGACAAATGCATACCGTTGGAAAAGTCTGAGTCTTTGAGTTCTAGCAAAAATATTTGCTGTGCGCAAATATCTATCAGCTGGGTGAGAAAAATCACTTGGTTTTCCAAATAATTTAAGTGTATTTTTCTCACCACACTGAAACTGAAATGTAATTTTTATACATGCTTAGAAAAGAAGACTTAAGTAATTCTTTTCAAGTATAGTCATGGCCCATTTTTTCAGTTTTGTGTGAAATTGTCAAATTTGCTTTATTTCCTCATTTTTTTTTATTTGTTCCAAAATCCACAAAGGGAATAAATTTGTGTATAGCAAAACATATGTAATTGCAATACTATTCTGTGAGAAATACATAATTTTCTGGAAATTTTCAAGGGTGCCAATACTTTTGGCCATGAATGTAAATGTATCTTGATATTAAAAAAAGTTTTTATATCAGTACTGGAAAACAAAGCAAAGCTGAGGAAGAACTGCACTTCTTTATATGAACTATGAAAGGGAAGTAGAGCATTTCCATGCTGGTTTGAACGAAATCACAAGGTTTTGAAGAGCTTCTGAAACAAACAGTGATGACCCAAAACGAAGCGCTAACAAGCAACAGCACTGGTGCTCTGTGAAACAGGATGAAGTGGGGCAACAGCTCAGAGTCAAAAGCTGAATGCGGATCACTGATGTCACACACATCATTTCTGGCACAGATTTTGCTGATGCTGTCATAGCAGGGATACTGAATGATTAACGTTTTGCCTATTGTGTGGGCGTTTGTGTATCAGGCTCGTGTTCAGTGCTTCATGCAACCTCGCCATGCCAGGACAACCAGCTAACAACGTTTCCCATTTCCTCACTAATTCGATTTCGTGAAACATGACCTGAGCGTGACCCATGTGCGTGGACACTTGATCTGTGTGTCTCTATGTCTTAACCGGACGTAAAAGCAGAATGTGACACCTGCCCCTGAAAAAAATTCAGCTCAACGTAACCCCAACAAACATCTACAGATAACTCAATGACTAATAAAATGATGTGACAGCTCAAGGTTAAAGGGAGAGTTCACCTAAAAATTAAAATTCGGTCATCATTTACTGACCTTAATACCTGTAGGAGTTTCTTTCTTCTGCTTAACGCTAAAAAAGATATTTTGAAGAATATGGGTATCTGGATAGTTGGCTGTAGCCATTGACTTCCAAAGTGTTTCCTTCTATATTGACTATGGAAGTCAATGGCTACCATCAACTGAGGGCGAGTAAATGACAGAATTAGAATTTTTGGGTGAACTTTCCCTTTAACTTCAAATAAACATAAAGAGAATTACATTTTGATAATCACATACTTAAGAGGTTTTCAATGTTAAGTTTTTAGAATAAGCTAAAGATACGAATGAAAATTTTACCAACAATTAGATTTAAATCTAATGCTTTACCAAATGTAATGCGTCAGAAAACAAGAAATTTGGGTACAATTGAATTCAATACAGTTGAGAGTCTTTACAAAATTTCAAATTAGGTTGATTTGATTACAGTTTTACACTAAATCATACGATGCATCATGGAATCAGATTTTTGATTATCATTCAGTTCAAAAATCGAGATTTGATCTTATTAGTACAATTCATAACTTAAAGATCATTAACATCACTGTGAAATACTTAAAAAAAAAACAATAACCATGTTTTCCATTTAGACCACATTTATTTAAAATAAATTTAATAATACAAAAATCCCAACATCATTAAAACCAAGTACAACCCAGATTTAAGATTTGAATTTCTGATGGTTTGAATCCATTAACTTAACCATGTTTTTCCCCCTACATTGAAATTTTGGGCCACTAAAAAAGTTACTGCTTAAGTGGCTTTCAAAAGAATTAATGCATAATTAATATTTTTCAATCCAGGATAAAAAAAAAATCTGAAAAATGCTTTTAAACTCTAGTTGGTAAAGTGACGACTGGAGTGGTTGTTCTGAATTTATAGTTTTTTTTAATTTAATCCTAAATTAAAAACTGTCAAATTCAAAAGAGGCTGCGGTTGCTTATATGTTCCAAAAATAACTAGTATATCCTATGTAAAATTATAATGTAATTGAATATGTTATTTGTTAGTTAAATGCAATGATATAATCAAATAAGATGCCACATACTCATGACAATGCATGTAAGTTAAAACCAGACCAAGGCAACGTTTGATTCAGAAAGACCCAGTAATCCCACAGTACTAGAGCTGTCTAGAGCATTAACTATTCAGTGACAGACTTAACTCTAGAGGGAAGGATCCTGGAAACGGGTGTTGACACATTTCCAGAACAGCCCTGTGAATCGATTTCAGTTTATGCAGTATTCACATATTTCAGTATATTTGCGAAGTAATGAAAAAGATCCCCTCTTTAAATTCCCCTAATATATCAACAAAATAACTTTGAGTCTGAAATCTGTTGAGTTCCATAAAACTGAACTGCTAGAATATCATTAAAAACTCCCATAGTTAAAAAAAGAAAAGTCTCTGGTTTAGATGTTTAAGACCGTCCAAGTGTGTAACTGATCATTGCTAAAGCACATCAACACTATCTGTGGTCTGCAGTTGCCACTGATAAATAAATGAAGAGAGAGACTGCTGAAGTCATCCTGACCGAATGCATGCAACTGCCCCCCTGTAACCAGACCAACCCCCTCTGGACCAACTAGGCTAATTGGCCTCCTCAGCGGCTCGGTCAGACCCCAAACATGAGGACATGACAGTGAAACATGACATGGGTGTTTGTTTGACAACGCTCTTCTGTGAAACCAAGACGGCCAGCACAACAAAAGAAGCCCTATTAACCCAGAGTCAATGTGATATGTTCAATCAGGAAACTAAACAACCATGAACCATCATAAACCATGAACCGGTCCATAAACTGAACACTCCTCGAGAGATACTGAACATTTACGAGTCCTTTGGCAAGAATGAAGTCTGGTGGGATTTGCAGAACTTGCTTATCCACAAACAAAGCTTTAGACTTCTCTGAAGGAAAATCGAACAACTAAACAGTGATGAGAAACGTTGTAACTTGGAAAGAAAAACAAACAAACAAACTAAAATATAGAGAATGTAAAACGAGAGTTAACGAGATATTTTTTTTCCATCTAGTTGCCAATGCAACATTTCTCATTTCCATTTAGTTTAAGTTAACGCTCTAAAATAATTAAAACTGAAATAAAAATGTATAAGTCCTATATAGACATGTTAATAAAATGATAAATTATGTTACTAATATTTTATCTAAAATTAGCATGGAAAATATATCAATAAGAACAAATTCAAAATACTAATAAAACCTACAGAAGTTGGCTATTTCAATTAACACTATTTAATATGTAACTTGTATGTAATCTGAAAAGACTGGACCCAAAACAAAAGCATCAAGAAAATTGACACAACTACGTCAATGTTTCACACATTTTAATAGGAAACCAAAAAACATTTGGTGATGCCTTGTGTCCAAGTTGGTTCTGTGGACTGGTTTCACTCGCTGTTTTTAGCGACGTGCCACAAACCACGTAATTGAAACAAGTCAAAGGCAAATTTTAAACCATGTTAACAGAACTGGTGCGATTAGAATCAAATCCATAAATACTTTTACCTCAACTGGATTGGTGAGAAGTAGTTTCTCCTATTCTCCTAACAGGTTCCTCAAGATACTCATCATACTCCAATGAAACCTAAAGCAGCCAAACTAATAAAAAAGAGGTTGTTTTGGACGTAACACATTGGAGGCATTCATTATACATGAACAAACTCATTATTGAGTAATTCGTCTTTTTAAAATGTTTAGTTTTAAATTAATAGTTCACCCAAAACTGAAAGATTCTAATGCATTACTCACACTTAATTTAACGAACCTACAGAACCTTTAAGTCATTATTAACTTTGTTACACAAGCAGTTTAGTGGGTTTTTTTTAGAGCTTGACAGCACCGGTTCCCATTCACTTTCAATTTATGGAAAAAAAGCAGCGTGAACATTGTACCAAATGTCTCCTGTCATGTTCCACGTATAAATAAATCTTCAAAAACCATTAAAGGGTTTTCAAAAAACCTGATGGTGGATAACCTTTGACAGAAAAGGGTTGCTCATTTTTGAGCGCGCTGTGCCTTTAAAACCAAGCTTTCCTGACACACTGATGTCATTTCCACTCAAGGTCCCTTGAATTCAAAGCATATTTGAGAAATGACACGTTTTATACAGTACATGCATCACATGCTCTTCTAAAGCTGTGGTGTTCATTTCTGACACTATTTCAGAAATTGTGCAAAATCAACATTAGGAAACTCATAACACATGTGCCTGCACTTCTGCTTAACAAGGAGGTCTGACTAAAAAGCATGCTTTTGAGAGTGAGAGTGGGATGAAAAAAAGGACACATAAAAAGCAAAGAAAAATAAATGCAATCCTCATAATAAGTCGAGGCCTTAAGCTGGTCAGCTGACAGATGCATCAGGCTGCAAGTTCATAACCCTAAGGCTTGAAATTCTTCTCACGTTCAAACCAGCCCAAATGGACTTCAAAAGGCATTTTTTGTTAGACACGTGCATGCATAAGCTAAACGTTCAGTATTAAGAAAGCATGTATATATCACTTAAAGCTAGACTGAATTGTTGGATGGTCCCAAAGGCGTCCAGTCAAAATCAAACCATACCTCTCGAAAAAGATCCGCACCGCGAAGATCCCGAAGGCCAGCGGCAGCGCGGAGAGCAAGTGGCCGGCTTTCGGGTACTCCACCCCGGGCGCAGGGTCGGCCAGATCCGCCCAAGTGACATTGTGCGGAAGCCAGAAGCGCTCGTTCCAGAACCAGGCTGAGAGCGCAGCCATGTCAGGAAGAAAACAAACTAACTTAGAGGTTTAGAGAGGATAGAGGATACAGAGAAAGAAGATTTGCGGGTGGGAAACAATTCACCGCCCCCTTTCTCCCTCTCTCTTCCTCTGGAGTGTGTGTGTGTGTAGACGTGTTGAAGGTGTTTCCACACACACTCGTCACGAGGAAGTGCACTGATCCACCGCACTACGTAGAGCACAAAGCATGTTACGACATTACAAAATGATCATTAATAATACATAATGCATAGAGTAAAGAAAGGTATTATTGCTGTTGCGTTTTGCATATTATCAGCGAGCTATTGTGATCGAAAACGTAGTTATAAACATCATTGTTTAAGCAAAAAATTAAAAACGGCTCTTTGAATCGATTCTTTAAGCGAGCCGAGCGAACGAATCGATTCGCTAGAATGAATCTTACATGTCGTCGCATAATAATGACAACTTCGCCGCTTGTTATATGGTGCCCCGTTGTGGACAAACTATGAATAACAACTGTAACAAAATGTATTTATTGTTTGACATCGGTCAAGGGCTTGAATATGTCAACATTTACCACAATGAAATAATTTATGAATTTATACATAATATATCTACAGCGGATTCTCAATGATTTAATTTATGAATACTTTTTTTCTTGAGGTTTATACAAACCTGAAATTTGCAAACATTTGCTGAAAGAATAATGATACTAAAATAACACTGACACATGCTTACCAAGCAATATCTTTTCAACAGTTTATTTAAATTCACCACATAGCGTTACATTTATTGCCTGTTTTATAAAAAATAATTCATCTCAGTAGAAAAGAACATACAAATAGAGTGCAAAAGTGACAGCCAACCATGATAACAAAGTGCATTAAACATTAAAGCTATTATTACATTATAAACCAGCATGTTTATTATTAGGGTGGTCACTTATAGTCCATAAACATCTGAATTACTGAAAAAATGAACCAGAAACCTCACACATTCATAAATGGATGTGCCAATTAAAAATAAGGTGGATTATCCGTAGATAATATAGATACAGTATTTTTCCAGTTCATGTGCAAATCTAACAAACCAAAAAAACAGCTCTGATCTGAATCATAATAATACAAACTTTGTTTTAAAGAAAAATGGCACATGAAAACGGAAAAACAAAAGTATATGACTAGCTACTTGATGTCTTTTAAGAAGAAATAGGAGCCCATGATGCACTGTGAACAACATGAATGGAGATAATTAATGTGTATTTTGTTACTGATGATGTTAAAGTTGCATTAACAGAAGCATTGACTGATAACAATCAGTCAAGTGTGTTTCCCTCTTCCTAATGCTCATGAAGCATTTTAGCAACAAAGCTGAATGCTACAAGAGCAAATATATAAAGCAGAACAATAGTCCTCTGAGGATGAAGATAAAAAGTACCAGCTGGTTACATTATATCGAGGAGGCTCTTTCCAGAAGCTAAAATAAAGATGCTTCCATAAACGAATAAATGTACTCTAGTTTTATAAGCTGCAAATATGAAATCATTAAAACACATAATTGAAGGCATATACATAGCTAAAACGATCTACCGTATGGTTACAGTAATGGATGATTAATATTTATTTTAGATTTCTAGAGGGTGCCCAAATGACCAAATGTGCCGTGTGCATTTGAAGAGGCTCAAGAAAGCATGCGATTGTTTAATTCGGGTTCACTTTCACTTTCAGGGAGAGGATGGAAAGAGGAGGCACTGTTATTCAGAACCGACAAATGCCCCTTGTTGGTAGCGGCTCTGTGTTGGGGTCTTCTCCGATCACGAGGGCTTCCTTCATCTGTACAGAACAAAGCACTGTCATTTACAGCTACAGATACTACGAAATCACTAAAATCACACACAACGAAATGCAAATTTTGCAAATAAAGATCATTTCCCTCTCACTTCAGACCAATTTCAGAGCCTATCTGGTGGCAGAAAACGACTGTTTTAACATAGCAGTCTATTCAAGCCATGGAATAAAATAATTAAAAATGTAATTGAGTTTGTATTTTAAAATTCTGAATTAAATTTTTTTTTTGCAATTCCGAGATTATATCTCACAATTCTGTTGAGAAATATCCACTCGTCATTCTTTCTCTTAAGTTTATAATCCCACACTTTTGGCTTTTTTCCTCCCTCAGAATTGACAAACTCACAATTATAAAAAGGTATAAAGTCTGAACTAGGAGAAATAAACATGCATTTGCTAGAAAAAATGTCAGAATAGTGAAATAAAATAAGTAAATGTTATAGGTTAAAACAGAATTCCACGCATGTATACTGTACTGTACTGTACTCTACTGTAGGGCTAATACAATATGTCACAGATATGAATATTATATAGACCTATTTTTTTAAATCAGAGTCATGCATTAAAAGTAGGGTAGTCATAGCAGGTTTATCCATAGCCTGTTTGGACATCTGCGTAAAAATGATTTGCATTACTGATACTTGCCCTCTATGGAGCTCCTGCGGTGATAAATCACACCAAAAGCTGCACCCAGCAGAACAAAAAGAGCAACAGCAACAGCAACACATATTCCTGTTTCAGCAGCTGAAGACGGACCTGAATCTGAAACAAAAGAGACAGACAGTCATTAGTGTGAGTCAGTATGCTGAACCGATCTATAGCAAATGATAAGAGATATCAGCTGGGCTCAGAGAGTACATCTGAATCGGTTTCATAGTGACGTCAAAAGCACCAATGCTTTAGGTCCAAGACATCAATGTACTAAAAATAAAAAAAATTATGTAACAACATTTTTCTTTGCGTTGTCTTGTAAAGTTGTTCTCCTTCCATATGGCCAAAGCTATACTCACCAGTAACAGACACAGTGAAGCTCTTAATGCTGCTGGTACTGTAGCGGTTTCTGCGGCTGATGATCTTCAGTTTATAAAGTCCAGAGTCTGTGTTTGTGATGTTTGTGATGGTCAGAGATCCAGTCTGATGATCCAGCTTCAGTCTGTCTCTGAATCTCTCATCACACTGATCATCTCTACAGATCTTACTCTGATCTCCAGTGATTTCAGCGATGAGAATATCATTAAAATACCACATCACTGTATCATTTTGGGTTTTTGCTATACGAGTGTCTAAAGTGACAGATTCTCCCTCCTTCACTGACTTTCTCTTCACAACAGCAGCATGATGATCTAAAACAAATTATGAAAAATTATTTAGAAGATTAATTTCTCGGATCTTAATAAAATCAGTAGAACCAAACATGCAAAATGCAAAATATAAAATCAACTGTGTTTAAAAGCATTCTGTCCATCTATCTTTATTCATACAGATTTAGAAATGTCTCTGCCGAATAAAAAAAATTATCATTGACCGATCCATGTATTAAACACAGACATGCATAATACAGAGTTTTTATTACTACAGGAGAATATATATTACACATTTGGAATAATCTTGTGATCGAAAAATGTGACCCTGGAGCACTAAACCAGTCTGAAGTCGCTGGAGTATATTTGTAGCAATTATTTTAGGTTTCTTTACCGTCAATATGTAAAGCAAAATTTATCGAGATTCTGTGCTTATAAACTCAATTTATGGGTTTACAAATCCTCTACAATCCAGCAAACAAAAAAAAATGAGGTAGAAACAACAGAGAAATTCAAAAGGTGGTCAGAAATGAGATGTTGAAAAGAATAGTGATTCTTCTTGTAATGTCTGAAAGCAGTTCTGAATGTCCGTATTACAATAAACATAATTACTCTGTGATTTGAACACATATAACCTGCTTTTAAACATCCATTAATGACTCACCGTGGACAGTGATACTAAAGATCTTTTCACTGATGCTGTAGCTGTTGAGCATCAATAGTTTATATTCTCCAGAGTCTGTGTTTGTGATGTTTATGATGGTCAGAGATCCAGTCTGATGATCCAGCTTCAGTCTGTCTCTGAATCTCTCATCACTATCATTACACTGAACATCTGTACAGATCTTTCGGAGATCTCTATTGATGTAAGCGATGCGAATGTCATTAAAAAACCATCTGATTCTCTCTTGTTGATTTGTCTTAACATCAGTGTGTAGAGTGACTGAATCTCCCTCCATCGCTGACACAGAGACTGCCCTGACATCATCAGATGCACCTGGGGAAGAAATAAACAGCTGATTATACTTCTCTTTTCAGATAGAAAGAAAAAATAAAATGATAATTATGAATATTCTTTCACAAACTCTCAGATCCCTGATGAATACGGTCCCTTTAAAATACCTATTCGAATATTTCTTTCACATATAGCGTTTTAGTTTTGCATGTATTTGTAGGACCGGCTCTTGTTGAAGAAAAGTAGTTTGCGGTTTGATATTCAGATTTCTTTTGGCTATAATACACAGTGGTGTAGATCAGGGGTGTCCTGGAGGGCCGCAACCCAGCAGAGTTTAGATGCAGCCCCAATTAAACACACCCTTATCCTGGTAATCAAGTCCTTCAGGCTTCTTAGAAAAGTAATCTTTTTTAATTTACTGAATTTACAGTGGATAATTTTAATCAGCAATGTTAGAGGTACAACAAGAAACAAATGATAACCTAAACAAAAAACTAAATAATAGTTTTTTTTTTCTGTAATGGTAATGGTGACTACTACTCAAAAGACAACAAGAATAAACTTATAGGAAAAAGGAGAAATCTTTACATCACTTGAATGATTTTGAAGAATACAGAGTTAAAGACGGGTGACATTTTGGTTAGCTATAATTTTGACCTATCATACCATACTATATCTGATAAATATGCTTTATAAAATAGAAAGAACAGGAATTCATACATAGAGCCATGTTATTAAACATTCATAGTCGTTTATTATGAAATTAAGAGTGGAAAAATTTCTAGCTTAAGATATTTTTACTTGTCAGATTCAGTGACCATGGCAAAATCATGTATTTGCAAGGAGGAAACTGTGGGTTCTCCAACATTATTGGGTAATTACAGTAAACTGTAATAAGAATAAAGACCTAGATTTATCAGATATTCAGAATTTGTTATAGCTTATGTAATAAGTGCTAAACATCATTCTTAGTAGTAGGCCAAAATATTAGCAGGCAACAGCATTAATGTTTAATTTATACGCAATTAAACACAAACGCAGGTTCCTTGTGCCAGTGCAATGGCAAGGGTTCTTTGGCCAGATGAAAACCTTGGGCCAAAGCGGGCCAGCTGGGGCTAGAGGAGGGGTTATGAACAAAGGCGGAGTTTCTCCGCGTCTAGAGAGCGTCAGCGCGGATCATTTCAGAGAGATAACAGCTGTAACACCAGCATTAAAGACGTTTTAAAATCAGTTGAGCTCAAAACTCATCTTAGTTAGCAGCAAGTGTTTGAAATAACTTGATCCTATGTGGATTATAATCACTAAACAAGGCAGAAATATTTATAAGCGATGTAAAAGACTATGCACGCTAAACATTAACGTTACCATAGTAAACATGTTAAATATGACCGCTTGGAGAAATCATACGTCAGCTTCTTATTCTATCACAATTGTGTATTTATTTAGTAACTTATATTATCTCTCACAAGCCTCGTCTTGAGAGTTTATCTCACGTTGCCTATCATAAAAAATATAATAATGTTTTTTGTTCGGGAGCTTTTATAAAAATAGAGATATTATCATTCATTCTAAATGTGACGGCTACTGTGGCTAATAAACAGAAACAACTTTTACATTAAATATAATGTGATAAAATACAATATAACTTTGACCATAATAATGTAGCAAATATAACTCGAATAAAAATGTAAAATGTACCCAAAGTGTCAATTCATTCTGAAGGGCCCTTTGAAGTGGCCAGTCTTGAGCACTTCAGTTTGGAACGACCCTTCAATATGGAGGCCATGACTGTTTTCATTCCAAAGTGCCCATGTACGGAAGTTCTAAGGGGCCATGCATTATAATTTTTTTCCTTCTTGTTTTTCTCGTTATAACGACTTAATTTTCTCGTTATCTCCTCATAACGAAAGTCATTTTCTCATTATTAAGACTTAATATTCTCGTTATCTCAACATAACATAAAAGTTAGTTTTCTCATTATAATGACACGACAGTTTTTACTGTTTTTATAGTAACAAACTCAACTTTGACAGGCATCTGATAGACAACCATGCAGGCGCTCTTACTGTAGCCTATATTTCAGCAAATTTTGCTTCGCCTATAGGTAATAACGTCTACAATACTGTACATAAATAAAGGCTGATAAATCACTGTTGATTTTTCCAGAGACCGTACACCAAAGGTTTTGTTTTTGTAATTAACATGTTTAAATGGAAACACCGCGAAAACTTCAGAAAGATGCAGAACTATTCTAAGATCTTTGAGAGCTGCTTGGATTAAACTCACTTTTAATTTTCCCTTTATTTGAAATAAAATTATACATAATTTGCTATTTTAAGTAGCCATTATATGCTGTGACAGATATATCATGTGCGTTACATGCTTCTGTTTGAAAATAGCGTTCATGTGCAGTGTTTGTGTGTGTGCAGAAAAAAACAATTACAACATTATAGAACAAAACTTAAAATTTAAATTAGCCCATGCACTTTACATATATATCCCATTTCTCATCAAAATGGTTAACAATAAAGAATAATAAGGAAAAGAAGCACATCACAAATAGCCTATCATTAAATTGTTAAACTGTTATTTAATTTTAATTTTAGTCTAGTCTTTGTGTGAAGCTGTCATTTTAGTTTCTGTTAGTTTTAGTCACATCCATACTCTTTTTAGTCGAGTCAAGTTTCAGTCAACTAAAAGTCTGAGCGTTTTTAGTCAATGAAAATTTTATTTTAGTCTCCTTTTAGTGTTTTAATTTTATTCAACCCAGTCAATATAGCAAAGTCCAACCCGAGGCGCTTTAAATGACTGAACAACAGCTCTTTGTGAGCGTTCAGTTCCCATTCTGATCTGGCTAAAACCATCCAATCCTCAAAGTAGTTCAATACACGCATTCCCATCTGCCTGAGATGGGACAGAGTCACGTCTATGCAATTCAAAAAAGTGCATGGGGCCAGGGAGAGTCCAAAAGGAAGGACTTCATACTGAAAGGCCACTCCCTCAAGCACAAATCTCAGGAAAGGTCTGTGACGGGGGGCTATGTGGATGTGAAAGTAAGCATCTTTCAAATCCAATGGTCAAAAACCAATCCTCTGGCTAAATATTCATAAGAATTTTCTTGACCATCATCATCATGAACGACTGGCACATAAGCGAGCTGTTCAGTTGTCTGAGATCTAAAATGGGTTTGAGCCCACCGTCTCTCTTTGGGACGAGGAAATGGCGACTGAAAAAGTCTGACTCGCTGTTCGCTGGTGGTACTATTTCCACAGTGCCTTTTACAAGCAGTGCTTGCACCTCCTGCCAGAGAACAATAGCTTCGTTGTCCGGGACAGAAGTTTGAACAATGCCTCTGAACTGGGGTGGTCTGCAAGTGAACTGCAGAGAGTAGCCTCATCGAATTGTTTCCAAACCCATCTTGAGATTCCTGGAATGGCAGCCCAGTCCGTGTAATGGGAGGGGAGAGGTTTTATTTTCTCGAACGAGAGCTCGCCTTGAAAAATCAGGGAGTCTACATTCATAAGTAAATGAGAAAGGATGAGAATTTTTTCTTTTTAAAGTATGTGAGTCCGAATGAGCGCGTCTCAACAGTCAACAGCAAATGAACTGTTCACAAAAGATTTCTTTACATCAACACACACACACACATATATATAGTCTAAGGGAAATTCTTTCACACAGAAAGACTGATGTTCTCCAAATGCACTGTGTACTTTATAAATAAAAAATACACTAAACATTTAAAGAAGTTTTAATATGAACAGTACAGCTTTTACAACATTTAACTGGAATTTATTTATTCATTTTCTAATAGTTTAAATTTTTACATTTGTACTTTCTATTTTAAAAAATAATGGTGTGAAATTGTGTTTTTTGTGTGCATTGTCTATCTTCTCTGTGCCCAGTTGCTCTCTATCCTTTACAACTGTTGTTTCAAAGCTAGTCGAGATACTTTTACACACAACACTTTGTTGGCTTTTATCTCTTTACCTTTTCTGTTGTTACTATTATTATTATCCTATATCAGTATTAAAAGGTAAACTGTAAAGAGAGACAATATTTCCTTTTTCTTTATTATTTTTATTGTATCAGTTTTAAAGGTTATTGTGTTGACTGCATGCATAAGTAAGCGATTGTTTTGTGTGAGATGGGCGTCTGTTTTAGAACAGACAGGGATGACAGCTATATTTTTGTTCATTTTTGCTACAGCCCAGTGAAGGATCAGAGAGGAGCAATATGCAACAGATGAATATCAGCAACAAAGAGTACAATTCATTTTCATGTATTGTGGGAGCAATCAGGTCATTTTCCCCTAAATGCCACATCACAAGCTTTGAGACTGGAAATGCCAAAACAACAAACATAACAGTGCTGACTTCAAGCGCTATCATAGCCTTACAAAATAAAAATTAACAAAAAATACAGGCATCTTCCTTGTCTTCCTAACTGTCCCAAACAGGAGAAAAACAAAACATCTCAGTGCTCTAATCATTCTGAGGCCCCATTCATGCAATGCTACATCTTTCTTCAGAGGATACTGTACACACACAGTATATGCATCACAGCTACAGTCTCTATTCATCTTGGAATCATTATTAACTGTTGTTACAGATTTATTGTGACTGAAAGAACACAACAAAAAAAAAAAAGAAAAAGAAAAAAAATGGTACATGGAAGTACTGTACAAATGGGGTCACATATTCTGATGACCCCTATAAAAACATTACTAGCTTGTTTTTGTGAAATCGGCTTCATGAACATTGTTAAACATTTACGTTACATACAAAATGCAAAAACAGGCTACTCTGCAAACAACAGGATTGTGTTCATTCTCAGGGCTCTCAAGTGTCACGCATTGAGCGTGACAGTCACTCATTTCGGTCTTTTGTCACGCACTCCCGCCACACATTGTATTTCTCACTCAGAAAAAACTATTTATAATATATTTAATATGCCGCAGCGCCCAAAAGTTATCTGGTCGCGCCGCTCTCACTATGGAAACCGGCAGGAATCAAGCGCGTTCTTAAAGGGGGGGTGAAATGCTCGTTTTCACTCAATATCCTGTTAATCTTGAGTATATATAGAGTAGTACTGCATCCTTCATAACTCCAAAAAGTCTTTAGTTTTATTATATTCATAAGAGAAAGATAGTCTGTACCGAGGCGTGACGTGTGGGCGGAGCTAAAGAATCACGAGCGCGAGTAGGCTTTTGCGTAGAGAGCGTTTGGAAGCTGTGACATTACCTTCAGGAAAAAACCATCACCCAAAACAAACCATGGATAACAGACAGATTCAGCCGTTTATTTATGATCCAGAATCAGATCCCGAGGCTGAAACTGAACGAGAGCAGCAGCAGCAAGGACTCGCTCCGAGCGGGGCTCGAACCCCGGTCTCCAATGTGAGGCGGACGCACTAACAAGGAGGCAGAGATATTTGAAGCAGTTTTACTCACCGCCTGCGGTTCCAACACACGATCGTGACCCTTTTTCCTTGGGATTGCATCATCCTTAAGAAATAAACGATACGCAAATCCGTCGTCAAACTGGGCCTTGTTTGTAAAACAAGCATCTTCGAAATGCAGGGAACAAACACAAACACTTGCACAACTCCGTTGATGCTCTGTAAAAATAAACTCCATCCACTGGTCCCTTAATGCTGTTTTCTCTTTGGTAATATGTGCAGGGTTGTCTTGCCCTGGCAACCAAAAACACACTCCTTTTGTGACATTTCGCGACGCTCTCGCTCTGATCAGTGAAGTCTGTTGTGCTCTCAGTGCTGTGCTATACGGGAGCGCGCTCTTCCGGCAGAAGTGCGTCAGGACCCATATAAGGAAATTCAGCTCCATCTAACGTCACACAGAGCCATACTCGGAAAAAACTTTCCGAAACTTGTGACAAATCGGAAGAGGTATTTTTGGAACAGAAATACTCCTTCAAACTTACAACTTAATTTTTGAAACTTTGTCCATGTTTAGCATGGGAATCCAACTCTTTAACAGTGTAAAAAACTCAGTATGCATGAAATAGCATTCCACCCCCCCCCCCTTTAAATCGAGCCTGTCACTTATCAGCCAATCAAAAAAAAATAGGCTACACAATAGCCAATCAGAAAATAGCACTATTGTATCTGGGTAAGATTTAACACAACAACCAATGAAAAAAAAGCATCCTGGAATTGTTCACCATCTTCCTCATTCACCCACAGAGGAAATCACTGGAGCTCCGAGCATCACTTTGAGCACAAAGTAAGTAATGATCTCCTGTTACAACAAATTCACAACTTGTTTGACACAAACAATGACAACTTGACTGCTGTTAGAGAATGTTTCCCAGATAATTAGCATCAGTTTTTCATGAGTGTCTGACAAATACACCTTTTCAACAAATACACCTTTTCTATGGATTGAGTGGTCTTTCTGATGATGGAATATGGATACAACATTTTAAAAAGTATTGTATCCCAATAACAATATATTCAATACCACGACTTAGGTGCCCTTGAGCAAGGCATCGAACCCCCAACTGCTCCCCGGGCGCCGCAGCATAAATGGCTGCCCACTGCTCCGGGTGTGTGTTCACGGTGTGTGTGTGTGTGTGTTCACTGCTCTGTGTGTGTGCACTTCGGATGGGTTAAATGCAGAGCACAAATTCTGAGTATGGGTCACCATACTTGGCTGAATGTCATGTCACTTCACTTTTTATATTCACCCCTCTGCCATTTGGTAGAAGATATAAGAGCATCAGAAACAGCTCTAGTAGATTCAGAGACAGCTTCTATCCTCAAGCCATCAGAATGCTTAAATTTACTCAACCATCTTCACTCTCCTAAATGGCACACTTGTCACTTTTTAGAATTAATCCTGCAACCTAAATTAATCCTTTTTTATTTTACCTCTTCTATTTATCTACTTTCTATTTAAAAAAAAAAAATCTGTAAAGTTGAGATTACTTTGAGCACAACAAATTTCATGACTGATAAATGTTATTTATGTGTATATGACAATAAACTTGAAACTTGTATAACCCAGAGATATCCTATAAGAAGCCTGTATTTGACTAGCTTTCTCTATGTCTTCTGTCTCACTGATAGGAGAAAAACTCAATGTGGGTTTCACCACCAGAGCTACGCTAAACAGGCTCCTTGAGGCTGGAGAGGTCACATCACAGAAGGCTCAACAATTCCAGCAGGCAGCATTGGCCTTTTTGGTCGGAGCTGTGGAGTATGCCATGGATAAACACCCGTTGAAAGATGCTCTCCTGAAGCATGCCAGATTTATTGATGTGCAGCTAAGAGCTGAGTGTGGGGTTGAAGATGCCCTATACTTTGTAGATTGAGGGTATTTTCGATGGTTGGTTTGAACAAAACCTCAATACAAAACAGTTTGTCTCTGGATGGGACTTTTCTCCTCAATCATGACCCTGAAAATGGCTGGGCTTGAGCCGAACTGTTTCAAATGGGAGCCAACACCACAAATGATAAAGGAGTCCAAAAAGGCAACAAACACTTACAACAAACAACATCAGTCATAATCCCTCTCTCTCTCTCTCTCTCTCTCACACAAACATTCACACTCAAACACACACACACACAAATTTTGTAAATGGAAATTGAATAAACACTTTGAATTTGGTGAAATTGTCAGTGTCATGTGTCAAATATTTTCTTCTGGTGGGGGGGGGGGGGGGGGTCACTCTTGCCTGTCCTCAAAACTTGAGAGCCCTGCATTCTCATGACAAATTTTAATTGGTTTTAAGTCTGCTGAATAACGAGCATTTCTAAACAAGCATTCTAAAATTTTCTTTGAGAAACGGTTAATAATTTGAACTAACATATTAAAAAACATTTAAGAGTATCTACATTAGCTTACATAGGTTAAAACATAAGCCGATTTTTTTTTTAATCCATTTAAAAGTATTTCAAAATGAATAAATAAATACAAATCATTTAATTTAACATCTGTTGTTGGTTGCCATAATCCACGGAGAACATTTTATATACATTGTTGTGATTAATTGTGATCGGAATTTAAGAACATGGTAAGAAAGAATAAATACAGAAAGTTTATAATTAATTTGCAGTCTTCAGAATTTTTATTTCTAGAAAATATTTACATCTTAATAATAATTTTACTGTAATGTCACTCTTTATTTAATCTAAGGATTTATACGCCCTCAGTTTTCTTTACTATAACGTTACATGCTCGGTTTCTCTATCAGGTAAGTGTAGATGTCAGGCCACTCAATCGGAGGTAATCCTGTCAGATCATCCATCCAATGAGTGATTGTGTACGGGTCGATCAATCTGGTTTCGTCCGTTAAAGTTAACTTTTTCAAATAATTATCGCGGTCCCGGACAGTGAGTGACCTTAAATATTCAGACAAAGCAGATTATTCAGATTTTCTCCAGCCATTATTAAAAAAACAAGCTAAGAAAACTCGCTAGCTTCCGTTCGTTCAAGTGTTGAGGGGAATCTTTCTGCCTCCAGCTAAGCCCCGCCCACACAAAACGTCACCTTGTTTACCAACTGTAAAAGGGTCTATTAGACCAAGCTTCTTTCCTGGATAGGTGCTTTACTGTGTGATCGAGTTCAAGCTAAACAGTGTCAACAGCGCCTACTAGGTTCACAGGATGCGATTGTCACATAGTTTGCTGTAACACCGGTTCCGCGGTTATTTATTTATTTATTCATTCATTTTTTTTTATCTTTGACAGGAAGATGAATTGTAACAAGTGTCTTACCGCGCACGAGGAATCCAAATACTGTGAACAAACTAATGATAAACTTATTTTTCAGACTGAATTCTCTGGTTAGCACAGCCGCCATGCCGATGTGCACGTAGCACGTGCACAGTAATTTAATTTCCGTTCCAGCAGATTCGTCAAAAGTTGATTTTGTGAATTTAAAGGGATAGTTCACCCAAAAATGGAAATTCGGTCATCATTTGCTCACCCTTGTGTCGTTCTAAAAACGAGTTGCTTTCTTATTTTGTACATCCAAGTAGATATTTTGAAGATTGCTTGTAATCAAACAGTTGGTGTTATTTCCATAGTAGAAAACAACAACAACAACAAAAAAACAATTTAATACATTCTATAGCTACGCATACCTCTGGAAATAGAACACCAATAGAACACCACAGATTAACTGCACTTCATCCATGAAGCTCAGTTGCGTAGGTGTTTTATGTACAGAAAAGCAAAAAAATGTTGTCCTATTGTTCTTCACTGTTAAGTTAGACAGGCAAATTATTTTGCCACAATTATTATGTGGAATTATTGAAAATATTGCACCACCACCAAACAGCACACAAATTCGCAATGACCTCAGTGTCAATTCCCTTAAATTTCATATAAAAATGGCAGCAGACCGGTCTCCTCCCTGTCTTTCAGTGCACTCTTTAATCCGTAGACCGCGGCGGATCAGCACGGGCAGACTCAAACAACAGAGGACACAACAGTGGCAGCTCATCAGGGGAGGCACAGCCTCCTCAAAATTTTTAGGTGAAAATGAGAGACTATTTAATGTTAATAAAATTCACAATTCATTTCAGTTAATGTCTCAGAATGTGTATTTTTGTTTTGTACATCAGGTCTGCATCCGAATTCAATGTTAGCTTCAGTTCCTGTCTCCTGAGAAGGCAACATAGATGTATCCTTCGCTGCCTTTGATATCCCACAATCCTGTGCATTCCAGTTTGTGACAGTTATTCAAAAAAAAAATGAAGATGGCACCTGAAACTTGCGGTCAGTGATCAGTTTGTGTGCAAATGTATGTTTTTGATCAACGTTTTCCACTTTTTATGTAATTTCTAGTGAGAAATTAATATTGCCGTAATGGATAATCCACTTAGTTATCACCAAAGCTGTCTATATTTTGCTGTAGATCATTAAACCATTACTCTGCCTCAGCCTGTCCAAAATCAGTTTCAGAAGCCAAATCAAATTCCAGATGCCCTTTCACTGTCCCTTGAGGCTTTACCTCAAGGGACGGGGTGATGATGATAATTAGGAGGGAGGCAGCCAACTCATCAAACATTATTAAAAGTTTAATTATTCAAGCTAGATCAGCCAGTGCACATGTGCAGTCCTAAGAACACATCTGAGAATGCTGACTTTTTCTATAGCAAACGGGATGCATCTAACTGCAGCTGCAGTGACATGCTGGCTTTACTGATTGGCTCTTTCATTTGGAAGACTGAGCATCCATATTGAGTGTTTTTTTTTTTTTTTACCCATTCAAAACTAAAGGAGTGATATGTATTGGGAATTCTATAGTGTTTGCTCAAGCAGACCAGCTGGTCTTCTTAAATTCCAATTCTATTTCCAAATCTTCTATCCATTCTCCCTTCCCTCCCTCCCTGCATCTTGCAACACATCCCACTCATAAACATCCTTTCATTCCAACATCCATTCTTCCACCCTTTCCTTCAGCCATTATCAGCAATTCATCTCTCGTGTTTCTAATAATTCTTAGAAAGTTTTAGTATTTTAGGCTCGATTGCATTTGCTATACTTGTATTTTAAAGGTCCCGTTCTTTGTGATCCCATGTTTTAAACTTTATTTAGTGTGTAATGTTGTTGTAAGAGTATAAATAATATCTGTAAAATTCTAAAGCTCAAAGTTCAATGCCAAGCAAGATATTTGATTTAACATAATTTGCCTACAAAAAACGACCCTTTGGACTACATCCCTCTAGTTCCTGCAGTAATGATGTCATTAAAACAGTTTTTTTGACTAACCTCCACCAAAATGAATGCACAAAAAAGGGGGGCGTGGTCTTGTTGTGCTCTGACGGAGAAGAAGGAAGAGCTGTGTTTGTGTTTGCCATGTCATCGAAACGCTGTTATTTTCATCTCGGAGTCCAATCATCTTTGTTTGGACTTCCCAGGGATGCTGTACTTGGAGATTAATGGTTACAATTTATGTTTAACTCGGTTCCTGAAAATTATTATCCACAAGTAAAACTATGTGCAGCACATTTTGCCGAGGACAGCGATCTTCCTCAATCTCAATCAGTTTAATGCCGGATTCGCACAAAGATTATTCTTGAAAGATGGAGCAGTTCCCTCTTTGTCTGGAGAAGGTGTTGTTTATGGACCACAACTGGTAAGTGTATTTTATTATTTAATTTGGTGCGTTTAACAGTTTCTTTAACTTATTACACAAAGGGCAACGCTGTTTAGTTTTGTTAACTAGATGTTAGGGCTGTGCAAAAAAACAAATGCGATTTTCATGCTCATCTCGTCAGTAAAAACGCTCCTGTGATTATAAGTACAGCTCCAGCACATGCTCCTGCACACTTGCTTCTCAAAACTAGTCCAATCGCGTTACCAGGAGGGCAGCCTGCTCTCAGCTGCTGTCGAATCACAACACAGGAACCGCTGGCCCAATCAGAACTCGTTACGTATTTCTGAAGGAGGGACTTTATAGAACAAGGAAGTAGAGCCCTGCGCGGGACTGTTTTCTTCATCCCGCTCCCGCCCGTGCCCGCCGAATTTCTGACCATTACCGCCCGCTCCCGCAACGTATGTGTTACACTCCCGCCCGCTCCCACAAAACTCTTTGAATTTATTATCGCACAACAATAGAGATGCATTGATTTTGTGTCTTCTCCCGTCCCACAGGAAAAAAACACGTATTTGTATTGATATTATTAAAGAGATTCATGGGGTTGTTTGTTTCGTTTCCCTGGCCTGCATGTATAAAAAAAAAAAAAAAAAAAAAAAAGACATGGCCTGCATGTAAAAAGATAATAAGAATAAAAACATTCAAACTTAGGCAGCCTGCTCAATAACACTGGCATCATCACGCCTCTTGACCTAAATAACAAATGGCAACGAGGGGCTGTGCTCAAAAAACAACATAAAATAAATTTGAAAATGCTCCATTAGAAGAAGACACTACCACTTTTGAATCAAAGGCATGTCCATCTGAAAGAAATGTGACAATGATAAGGAGTCTTTAGTTTTTTATATACCTCTTTCCTTCAAGATAAACAAGGATGTATATAAGAAACATTTGAAGTATCAATTTCATCCTTATGTACATTTTTTGTACTTATATACATCAACTCACCTCTTGGAATTGAAACCCTTTGCTTGTCACAATGGAAAGTGTATACAGAAACAGAGAAGAAGGAAAACGTTTAATTTACTATGTTGACAGAAAAATGCAAATGGTTTCCACAGAAAAAAAGAAAAGAAAATAAAAGAAAAGAAAAAAGAACATTTTGCTATAAGCATAAAAATCCCACAGTCATTTCCACAGATCTGGGCCCATATTCACAATTCATTTAAAGTTTCACTCTCTACAGACTACAGATATATTTTTCATGTCTGTAATAAGACAAGCATAAACAGAGTTTCCAAATGACATGCTCACATTCACTGAGTCTAAGGGCCCTATTTTAACGATCTAAACTCAAAGTCTAAAGCACACGGCTCAGGTGCACTCAGGACATGTCCAAATCTACTTTTGCTATTTTAATGACGGAAAACCGGTTTGCGCGTCCGGGCGCAAGGTCTAAATGGGTTGTCCCTATTCTTTTAATGAGTAATGGGTGTTTTTCGCAATAAACCAATCAGAATCTCATCTTCCATTCCCTTTAAGAGCCAGTTGCGCTTGTGATATGATGGATTAGCTTTTTACACAGCTGAATTTGGCAAGTGCAAATACAGAACTGAGCTGTTCGTGTGCGAGCACATAATAGCCTAACTCTGATACAGGCAATGACTATCAATTATGACATGTAGGCATTTATATATATATATATATATATATATATATATATATATATATATATATATATATATATATTAGATTATATTCATACTTAGAAGGGAGAGGCTATTATGTGAGTCTAGGAGAGCTTAAGTCCAAGTGGACATCCATGACATGCGGAGTCCCACAAGGCTCAACTCTTGCACCGCTCTTGTTTAGCCTGTATATGCTTCCACTAAGTCAAATAATGTGAAAAAAACAACTTGCCTATCACAGCTATGCTGATGGTACCCACATTTACCTAGCCTTATCTCCAAATGACTACATCCCCATTGACTCCCTCTGCCAATGTATTAGTGAAATTAATAGTTGGATGTGCCAGAAGTCTCTTCAGTTAAACAAGGAAAAAAAGTTATTGCATTTGAAACAAAGATCAAGGTGAATGCATACCTTGACTCTAGGGGTCAAACAAGATCAATTCAGGAATCTTGGTGTGATTCTGGAGACAGACTTTAGTTTCAGTAGTCATGTCAAAGCAGTAACTAAATCAGCATTCTATCATTTAAAAACATAGCAAGAATTATATATTTTGTTTCCAGTCAAGACTTGGAGAAACTTGTTCATGCCTTTATCACCAGCAGGGTGGGCTATTGTAATGGGCTCCTCACCGGCCTTCCCAAAAAGACCATTAGACAGCTGCAGCTCATCCAGAACATTGCTTCCAGGATTCTGACTAGAACCAGAAAATCTGAGCATAACACACCAGTCCTCAGGTCCTTACACTGGCTTCCAGTTACATTTAGGATTGATTTTAAACTACTTTTACTCGTATATAAGTCACTAAATGACCTAGGACCGAAATATATTGCAGATATGTTCACTGAATATAAACCTAACAGAGCACTCAGATCACTAGGATTGAGTCAGTTAGAAATACCAAGGGTTCACACAAAACAAGGGGAGTCCTCCTTTAGTTACTATGCTGCCTGCAGTTGGAATCAGCTTCCAGAAGAGATCAGATGTGCTAAAACACTAGTCACATTTAAATCTAGACTTAAAACTCATCAGTTTAGCTGTGCATTTACTGAATGAGCACTTTGCAATGTCCGAACTGATTGCACTGTATTTTATATATTCAATGTATTTTATGTAAAATCATGTAATACCTTTGGTTTGGTTACTTTTAGTTATTTCTGTTATTTATTTTTGTTTATTATTGAAAAAAAAGAAAACATAATTTCCTGTGTTAAAATTAAAAACTGAACTATTTTATGGCATACTTCAATAAATTGAGATTATTCAATATGCAAAACTATTGATTGCTTTTAAATAAGTTGTATTATAGTTTATATTTTCTGATTTTCATAGTATGTGTATGAATTCCAGTACTTTTACCTTAAACTGACATATCAACCATTTGGTAGAGGCCGATATTAAAAAAATTATGGCGTGTTGAAAAAAACATACATTGAGTGTGGTTACTAGCAACATAAGGAGAAAAGAAATGCAAAAAATTTTTTTCAAATGGTTTTTTCTTAGTGGGGCAGCTAAAGGGTTTACATGTAGGACTAATGGGTCTCAATCAACATTATATAACCATGTCAAAATGAAGAGACGCACTCATAACATGTATGGTGGAGTAATGTTAAACAGGCTGACTGCGAGCACATGACAGTGAAAACATTAGGACTATTTCAACTTGATTAAAATGGAAAAACAATGAGTAACTAACAAGCATTCACAACAAATGTGCTACAGTTTATTGTGCTGTCACTAAGTCAACACAAGCTTACCAGTCATGCAACAGATTTGTTAAACGAATGTGCTAACAATTCATTTTACAGTATTAGAGGATAATATATGATGGCTATATGCATTCAAGACTATTTAGCAAATCAAGAACACTTCGGCTATGTTAACTTTCCAATGAAATACATCAAAATTGTTTTCCATGTTAAACAAATAAAAATGTAATCACAAAATACACTGAGTGAAAACACACTAAATGAAAATAGCAGTATTTTTTGTGATATGCTATTTAAACTGCAAATAGCTCAGTTCTATTTATACACATAGGAGCTTGATGCTTGAGCTTGGTGGGGGGCGGTGGTGGGGGCGGCATTATTTAAGTTAAAACGCACAGGCACACAAACACATTTAGTAACGATAAATCTTACTGAAAATGGCAGATAAAGCAGTTTATATTCTGAAATATATCTCTTGGTTGTGTTCAGTTGGATGTAAATGTTTTTTGTACCCTGTGCTGCTAAGGGATGACGCTGTCGGGGTCTGGAGTTGGGCATAGCATATCCATCTTTATTTTGGTTAAGTACAGATTCCTCTGCAGTTGTTGTATGTTGTAAAATAAAAACACTAAATATCCATTCATGTCATGCAACAGGCAAGCATGGGCTATTATCCACCAAAAAGCCCCCTGCAACCCCCGCCTCCAATCTCCTACCCTAACCCTTCTCGATACTTTACTTTCAACTTTTTGATGATTCTTCAATTTTATTAAAAACAAATGCTTTTCTGATTTGATTTGAAATTTGAAAAGGGAGAAAAACAAACAATATCAGCTATTTGCACTTTTATTTAGTGTAAAATAGATGACAAATTTTTTTCTTCTTTTTACCCCAACAGTTTAACAGTTGCCCACAGAAAAAACCACTTCCCGCGCCTATGTAGGCTACTACAGCGCAAGGAGGAATATTCGGTAAATGTGTTTCCATCGTAGTTAATGCAAATTTTTTGTTATCGGATAAAAAGTTTATTAGCTCAGTTGTGTGCATACATCTTGACATTTCAATCCAGTGTTTTTTCTTTTATGTGATAATCCAAAATGTGCATGAAAATAGGTGAACGGAAACATAGCTTGTGAGATTCATTACAGCATAAGAGGAAGCTCTTCACCGAACTAAACGCACATCTAAATGGTCACTCAAGCAAGCTTCATATAGCAGCTCAATCCAGATTTCAAAGAAAACAGACCACAGCAGGTTTCGCTTTGACTCAGATGAGCTGCTAGTGCCATTTACTTCAGTAAAACTGGTGATGGTGAAATGGGAGATGGTTTAATCTTTTTATTTTAATTTTTTTTCTTGTGTTTGGTTTATTTTTCTCATTAAGAACAGTTGAAGATTCAATTATAGATGACAGCAATTATATATAATTATAATCCAATCAAAGTGAGTGTGTATGTATGTGTGTGTGTGGGAAGAGGAGGGTCAAACTCTGTTGGGGGAGGAATCACACAGGTTGAGTGTTTTTGGTGGGTTAAACTAGATTTTCACTGAACAATTGAAGAAAATGTTTCATATGCTTGTTTTGTTCTCTGTGTGGCATCTGATTGGTAAGTTAATTTTTTTTTTTGTGGCATTAAATCATAAAAAATTGGGATGACTTTCATTTGCAGTACTTCAAAAACATTAATAAAATAAAAATAAAATACATTTAAAAAGTCAGATCTGTGCTTGTTTTGATTTTAAGTGCCATGGGTCCAAAAGACTAAATTAAAATTACTCTGGTGAATTAAAATTTCTCAGTATTTGTTTTTTACTTTAAAATATCACATTGCGGATAATTTGATTAATTTAACAGACATTACATCGTTTTTTTTTTTTTTTTTTTTTTTTTTTTTAAGTAAACCATGGTTAACTACGAAAGTCATTGATCTTATGCTGTGTAAACCAACAAGAGTTTAATCTGTGTAAAATCTGGCCCTGTCCCTGTTCAGGTTTGTTAAGAGCTGAAACAAATGAAATTCATTCAGTGTCAGTGACGGAGGGAGATTCTGTCACTCTAAACACTGGTGTTACTGAGATACATGAAAACGACGACATACAGTGGAATTTTGGAAACTCTCTAATAGCTGAAATGAACAGAAAGGTTGTCATCTTCAACACATTTGAGGTTCCTGACGGGAGATTCAGAGACAGACTGAAGCTGGACGATCAAACTGGATCTCTGACCATCACAAACATCACAACTGAACATGCTGGAGTCTATCAACTAGAGATTAGTGGAATGAAACTAACATCAAAAATATTCAATGTTTTCATTTATGGTGAGTAGAGATCATAATTTAAGGAAATTACAACGACGATTAATCAAATGACTTGCTAATATCCATATTCTATGATGTTTTCAGCTCGTCTGCCTGTTCCTGTCATCAGCAATAACTCTTCACAGTGTTCTTCATCATCATCATCCTCAGAGCAGAATTGTTCATTGGTGTGTTCAGTGGTGAATGTGGGTCATGTGACTCTCTCCTGGTACAAAGGAAACAGTTTATTGTCCAGCATCAGTGTGTCTGATCTCAGCATCAGTCTCTCTCTACCTCTGGAGGTGGAATATCAGGATAAAAACAGCTACAGCTGTGTGCTCAACAATCCCATCAGCAACCAGACTCAACATCTGGACATCACTCAGCTCTGTCACACATGTGCAGGTACAACAGAGATGATATATGTGTTTATTTTTTGCACACAAACCCAATTATGTGACCCATATTTTGTTCTGCTTCACAAAATTGGGATCATTTTTGTAACATTATGATTTCAGTTTTGGTTTTACTCACTGGGACGAAAGTCAGCTTGTTGTAAACCACAGTTATGTTTTACCGTTGGTTTTTCTTCAGAAGTCCACCTCCACTGCTGTGGTTCTACTGAAGCTGTGATTCGATTGGTCCTCTCTGCTCTGGTGGGCGTGGCTACTGCCATTCTTCTGGTTTATGACATCAGATCCACAGAAGACAAGAAACAGATATCATACATATAATGACATATCCTGAAGTTTTAACCCGTCAAGATGAATATATATATATATATAAAATAATAACTATATAATTTATGATGTATAGGACGTAAATTAGGCATTGTGTTTCCGGGTTAAAGGGTTATAGTGGATAATGGATAATGTCCTGGAAAATTAGTAGTACCCTTTCCATTTATATATATATATATATATATATATATATATATATATATATATATATATATTTCTTTAAAGTGTACTTACTGATCAACAATCGCAGGTACAAGCAACTAACAGGGTGCATCACTAGGTTTGTGTGTTTGATTGGAAGCAGCTGCTACTTCAAGTCAAACACGATAATTATTGTTGCACAATTGCAAATATCTGTTAAATTAAATCACGTGATGTGTGTAGGCTACTGCTAGGCATCTTTGGTTTCCTCTTTTTGTGAAGTTTGGATGGAAAATGTTTATCGTTTGAAGGAGTCACTTACCAAAAGTTGCTAAAAGTTAATAAAAATAGCTAAATTTGTTGCTATTTGCTTTTGGAAGAAGAAGTTGGCAACACTGTTCCGCTGCTTCATGTGTGTGTTCACTGTGTGTGTGTGTTTGTGTTCACTACTCACCAGTGTGTGTGTGCAATAATTGGATGGGTGAAATACAGAACACAATTCCCAGTATGAGTCACCACACTTGACTACACGTCACGTCCGTTTCCGTTTGATGACCTCTAGCAGTGAGTTTGAGGAACTGCAGCAACATTTTACAATTTACATAGTGTTGAGTTTCATTAATACTGCGTGTATAAATAAGCTATATGTGAACCAAAAATGTCATTTTTTTTTTCATTTAATAAAGAAATTAAATATTTGATGTTTTGCAGGTCATGTGACCATTAATGACATCAGATACATGCGATGCCTATTTAATTATCCAGATTATTAATATTTCAGAGGAGCTTTAAGTAAATACTGTATGGTGTGTGTAGTTTAGTGTGAACATGTTAAAAATGATTGCCCCAATACAATAATAATAATAATAATAATTTAAATTATTTGTCAAGGTATTTAGTTTAGTTTTTGTACAAAACTGAAATAAAGTGTAATAAAACTATTGACATATTAAATCAAATTGAAATCACAAAATATTAAACCTTTAACTAAAATTAAAATGGTTAATATAAATGAAACCAAATTCAAGATATAAATACCTCTAAATACAAAGAGTAAAGACACTATAATACTGTTTTATAATTATTTAAAGTTTATTTAAAACAGCATTTTATATTAATTCACATTCTGTTATTAGAAGCAACTGATATTATTAAAAACACACAATACAAACATGCAGACATGCATATGAAGTACAAAAGTGACAACCAGTATCACAAATTATGGAAGTATTTTCCCCATTCAGTTTCATCTTAAAGATTTCAAATTAGTTCTTTTGAACTAAACTCTCCAATTCTGAGCTGAATCACAATCATACAAATTTTGTTTTGAGGCAAAACAATGCAGATTAGTTATTTTTCACTTTTCACATTATAATGTGCAAATACAGTACATTGATGATGTGCTTGACAAGTCAAGTACAATAAGAGTAGTGCAGATCTTCTTCACATGGAACCGGTCCATTAATCGATTTCGTAAATTAAATAATGACTGTCCTGAGAACTCATGTAAGTTTGTTTTAAAGATTGATACACTTTAGATCTGTGTAAACTCAAGCTTACTGATGGATTGAGTGTGAAATTCCTGCTTATTGTCACAAATTATTTGTTGTATGAATTTATCGAGATAACTGAATAGTAAAAGTAGGTTATTGTTGAACTGAATAAATGTATAGAGAAAGTTTAACAATGAATGAGCGCCACCTAGCGGTTCCCTCAGAAGCCTTCATCTGATCTGATGAGAACATCTCTATCTTCAGGAAACAGATGACAACACATCTCTTCCACAAGCTCTTCACTAATCCAGAACCAGAAACCAAGGCACTTGTTATAATACGCATGCTAAATGATAAATGTGAATATTATTCCAGGTTAAAGCTGAACAACACAAGCTGAAGTGTGATGCTGATTTGCGGCGATGGAAATCCTTTTGCAGATACATGATCCTGTCGGGTCTGGTGATGCTTTCCTGTTTGTAATGAAACAATAAGAGAGAGAGAGAGAGAGAGAGAGAGAGAGAGGGAGAGAGAGAGAGAAAGAGAGAGAGAGAGAGAGGTAGAGAGAGAGAGAGGGAGGGAGGGAGAGAGAGAGAGAGAGAGCAAGAGAGAGAGAGAGAGAGAGAGAGAGAGAGAGAGAGAGAGATAGAGAGATAACAGCTTTCAGTCAAGTCAAGAAGATCTGTTAAGTCTGAAATGTTTACTTTGCATCTAGATGATTTTGATATAAACTTTGTTTATTCAGTGTGAAGACTAGCGGATGAATAAAAATGTATGTGTAGTTTTTTAGTTTTTTTGTTTTTAATCAGAAGAGCAGAAATGCTGTTATATTTTCTGATGTAATGGTGATTTATTATTAAATGACATGAATGAAGCCACATCACACACACACACACACACACACACGTCTGGTCAGCTATCCTTGTGGGGACTCTCCATAGGTGTACTGGTTTTTATACTGTACAGACCGTATTTTCTATTGCCCTACACCAACCCTACCCCTAAACCTAACCCTCACAGGAAACTTTCTGCATTTTTAGATTTTCAAGAAACTTCATTCTGTGTAATTTATTAGCTTATTTACCCGTCGGGACCTCAATTTAGGTCCGCACCGTGACACAAGTCCCCATGAGTCTGTGTGTATTCAGGTTTAAGTCCCCACCAGAATAGAAAAACAAGTACACAGACACACACAGACACACACAGACACACACACACACACACACACACACACACACACACACACACACATTCAATCAAGCACAGCTGAGAATCTCATAATACTAATAAACTGCATTAATTTTACCTCATTCTTGGACTTTTGACAGATGCCCGAGGCTATTTTTCACCTGGTCACAAGAATCACACACAAACAATTAAACCCTAACTTTGCATAATAAAGACAATATTTTCCTCTCACTATAATAACCGTTAGTAATACTTACCCTTTGTAAATATCCTGGATCAAATCACAGAGATTGATAGTGTCACGGAAAAGGAAATCGGGTTTTCCTGAAGATGGAACACGAGCATCTTTATAGTCTCCGCCCCCTAGAGGACAAGAAAAGGATTGACATAGTAAGGGAGGATACAGTGAGTCTGTGGAAAGGGTAGGACAATAAAATGTTCATCCAATCATATTGCTTGCTATATACATTAATAGGAGTCAAATTTCATTATCAAAAAGTCAATAAAGCCATAAAGACATTAAAAATGATGTGCTCTGAAATTCTCACCAGTGACAGTTACTCTGAAGCTCCTCGTGATGCTGAATCTGCGGCTGTGGATCTGTAGTTTATAAAGTCCAGAGTCTGTGGTTCTGGTGTTTGTGATGGTGAGGAATCCAGTTTGATTCACCTCCATTCTGTCTCTGAATCTCTCATCCCACTGATCATCTGTACAGATCTTACTCTGATTTCCAGTGATTTCAGTGATGCAAGTGTCATTAAAATACCACGTCATCGAATCGATTGGGTGTTTTATTACACCAGGGTCTAAAGTGACAGATTTTCTCTTCTTCACTTCACACAGTTCAGCAGCAGAAACACCTGAAACACAAACCGACAGCTGCTGGAGGAACTTTCTGGGCCGAAAAATAACAGAAATTAATTATACATATTAATTTCCTAAAAAACAGTAGAGAAAAATAAATAGATAAATATCAAGTTAATTGTGGTTATTTCTTCATTCATATAGTTTTCTGTTCTGTTGAATGATGCGTGTAAAAAGAAAAACAGCTCTGAATGTCACTGGTATAATAAACACGATGTGATTTAAACAACCTGATTTTAAACATAATAACTTACCAATGACAGTAACATTGAAGATCCTTTCATTGTTGTTACCTCTGATGATTTGAAATGTGTAAAGTCCAGAGTCTGTGTTTGTGATGTTTGTGATGGTCAGAGATCCAGTCTGATTGTCCAGCTTCAGTCTGTCTCTGAATCTCTCATCACTATCTTCACACTGAACATCTGTACAGATATGACTAAGATCTCCATTGATGTAAGCGATGCGAATGCCATTAAAATACCAATGAATCTTTTCTTGTTGGTTTATTTTAACATCAGTGTATAGAGTGACTGAATCTCCCTCCATCGCTGACACAGAGACGCTGTCTGCACCAGACACAACTAGAACAGAAATTAACAGATAATTATAATTGTTTTTGGGAAAGTGGGACAAAAATATAAAAAGATACCACCGGAAAGTGCTGTGAAAATGATTTTCTACAGATCGAACAGCATGAAAGCATCATCAATTTACACATTCACTCATCAGACAAACATACATGTTATAATTAACATATAATTAACATAAAGGTTATTTGGTGCTTATTGCACACCATAATATACATCATACAACACACATCTTGACTCAGATCTTGCATTCATACAACCAAGAAGTGATCAATACATAGCCTGCTTTCATGTAATTCTGAAGACCATAACACAGAAATGTTGAAATTGACACATTAAAATTACAATATTCCAATCCAATTATATTTAAATGTGATTTCAGACTGCAAAACACTTTTTCATATATATATATATATATATATATATATATATATATATATATAAATTGCATGACCAGAGTTGGAGACCAGCTAAACAAAAGCTTGGGTCTTGATCTTTTGTTCTTGGTCTCAAGACATTTTAGAAACCATCTAAATGGGTCTACATCTGAAACTAATTATTTCAGTCACTCCTTGCTGTGTGATTTATACCATTCCCCTTCTGCCTTGTGTCTGCATTTACAGTTAAACAAGCACTGTCCCACTCATCCTGTAAGTGCATACATTTGATATAATATAAATATATTGCATGCATTATTTGCATAACTCAATCCCAAACAACAATCACAGTTATACAAATCAAGACAAAGACACTCAAATTTGGTTAAACTGATCTGTATTTACAACAACCTGACATTAATTTAGTATTAAAATATTACTCAAGCCTTTCCTCCAATTGGGTGACATTTCCTTGTTGTAACACTGTGTCTACACCGGATGCGACTTTTGCCTCGTCACGCCGCCACAGCTAAAGCCTGTTTACTGTACACTGGATGCAACAAAGTAACATTGCAAATCATTTAAAATTTGTGTCAGTATGTCATAAATGTCGTGTCGTAGCGCATCCAGTGTAGACAGCACTGATTATAATGGGCTCTGTTTATAATGGGCTACTTTTTTTTTGTGTAGACACTATTTGTTATGTTTGGGAACCCAGGAAACACAAGGGGACGAGAGATCCAAACACAGTGTGGGTTTAATAGGTAATCCAAATCAGAATCCAACAAGCAGGGGTCAAAACAAGAAATCAAAAAACAAACAAACAAAAAACAAACAAACAAAACAACAGGGATAGGAACAGGAACAGGAACAGGAATAGGAACTGGAACAGGAAACTCGGAAGACGAGGAACTCGGAACGGGGTGACGGAAAGAAAGGACTCCATGAAAACAAACAGAAAAAGACTGGTTATAGGCAGGGTAATAACTATCAAGTGAAGACACCTGAGTGCAATTAACAGGAGTGCAATTACTGTGGTGAAGGGACAAGGCTTTGTGGGAATTGTAGTGCTTACGGTGAGGTGCCTATGGGGAAGTGAGACAACTAGTGGAGACATCCATCCATCTATCCATCCATCCATCATCTTCCGCTTATCCGGGGCTGGGACACGGGGGAAACAGTCTAAGCAGAGATGCCCAGACTTCCCTCTCCCTATTCACTTCCTCCAGCTCTTCCGGGGGAACCCCGAAGCGTTCCCAGGCCAGCCGGGAGACATAGTCCCTCCAGCGTGTCCCAGGTCTTCCCCGGGGCCTCCTCCCGGTTGGACGTGCCTGGAACACCTCCCTGAGAAGGCATCCAGGAGGCATCTGAAATAGATGCCCGAGCCACCTCAGCTGGCTCCTCTCGATGTGGAGGAGCAACGGCTCTACTCTGAGCTCCTCTCGAGTGACCGAGCTTCTCACCCTATCTCTAAGGGAGTGCCCAGCCACCCTACGGAGAAAGCTCATTTCGGCCGCCTGTATCCGGGATCTTGTCCTTTTGGTCATGACCCACAGCTCATGACCATAGGTGAGAGTAGGAATGTAGATTGACCGGTAAATTGAGAGCTTTGCCTTACAGCTCAGCTCCTTCTTCACCACGACAGACTGGTACAGCCTTCCCTCCATCCTTCCCTCACTCATGAACAAGACCCCAAGAGACCTGAACTCCTCCACTGGAGGCAGGAACTCTCCACCAACCTGAAGTGGGCAATCCACCCTTTTCCGACTGAGAACCATGGCCTCGGACTTTGAGGTGCAGATTCTCATCCCAGCCGCTTCACACTCGGCTGCAAACCGTCCCAGTGCATGCTGAAGGTCCTGGTCGGAGGAGGAAAACATAATCTGCAAAAAGCAGCGACGAAATCGTATGGTCCCCAAACCAGACACTCTCCGGCCCTTGGCTGCACCTAGAAATTCTGTCCATAAAAATTATGAACAGAACCTGTGACAAAGGGCAGCCCTGCCGGAGTCCAACATGCACCGGGAACAGGTCTGACTTACTGCCGGCAATGCGAACCAAGCTCTTGCTCCGGTCGTACAGGGACCGAACAGCCCTGAGCAGGGGGCCGCCGACCCCATACTCCCAGAGCACCCTCCACAGGATGCCATGAGGAACACTGTCGAATGCCTTCTCCAAATCCACAAAACATGTTGCAAACTCCCATGAACCCTCCAGCACCCTGGAAAGGGTATAGAGCTGGTCCAGTGTTCCACGACCGGGACAAAAACCACACTGTTCCTCCTGAATCCAAGGTTCCACTATCGGCCGAATTCTCCTCTCCAGTACCCTGGCATAGACTTTCCCCGGGAGGCTGAGAAGTGTGATCCCCTATAGTTGGAACACACTCTCTGGTCCCCCTTCTTGACAAGTGGGACCACCACCCCGGTCTGCCAGGCCAGAGGTACTGTCCCCAACCGCCATGCGATGTTGCAGAGGCGTATCAGCCAAGACAGCCACACAAAATCAAGAGACTTGAGGTACTCAGGGTGGATCTCATCCACCCCTGGTGCCTTGCCACTGAGGAGCTTTTTAACTACCTCAATGACTTCAGCCCGGGTGATGGACAAGTCCTCCTCCAAGTCCCCAGCCACTGCTTCCTCAACGGAAGACTAGTCGGTGGGATTGAGGAGATCCTCGAAGTATTCCTTCCCCCATCCCGACAATATCCCCAGTTGAGGTCAACATGTGCCCATCTCCACTGTAAACAGTGTAGGTAGGGCACTGCTTCCCCCTCCTGAATCGTCGAATGGTTTGCCAGAATCTCTTAGAGGCCAACCGATAGTCTTTCTCCATGGCCTCACCAAACTCCTCCCATGCCCAATTTTTTGCCTCCAAGACTACACGGGCTGCAGTCTGCTTGGCCTGCCGGTACCTGTCAGCTGCCTCCGGAGTCCCACAAGCCATCCAGGCTCGATAGGACTCCTTCTTCAGCTTGACGGCATCCCTTACTTCCGGTGTCCACCTCCGGGTCGGGGATTGCTGCCTTGACAGGCACCGGAGACCTTACGGCCACAGCTCCGGGCAGCCACAGAGACAATGGAGGTGGATAACATGGTCCACTCGGACTCAATATCTCCAGACTGCCTCGGGATACGGTCGAAGCTCTGCCGGAGGTGGGAGTTGAAGATCTCTCTGACAGGGGGCTCGGCCAAATGTTCCCAACAGACCCTCACAGTATATTTGGGTCTGCTGAGTCTGTCCAGCATCCTCCCCTGCCATCGGATCCAATTCACCACCAGGTGGTGATCAGTTGACAGCTCCGCCCCTCTCTTCACCCGAGTGTCCAAGACATATGGCCGAAGGTAAACTCCAACACATGGCAGCTGAGCTGGGGGGCTATAAGCAAACCCATTCCAGCCCTCCGCCTCTCACCATGGGCAACTCCAGAGTGGTAGAGAGTCCAGCCTCTCTCAAGAAAAGTTATGACATTTAATGTAAAAAAATGTAAAACTTGTTTGGAGTTCAACCAGCGTACAAAATGTGCGACGAAGGCGCCTCCTTGTTCATCTTGTTAAAAAGTTTTTGTGAACCCTACACTCTTCATCTTCGGTGGGTAAATCATTTGAAGGGATTAGGGCATAGAGATGAACCCTTTCCAAATGGAATGCAGAGATATTCTCACACAGCCGGACCTTCTGGGAACCTTGGCTGCTTTGAATGGTGGGCCCAAGAGGCCATTTGACAGAAAGGTAAAGCAACCAATCATGTTTCATTTTGTGCCATGTCATGTTTAGGGGTGTGGAATGTCCCCAGATAACATACCATGTGTGAAAGTCTTGGACATATTTGAAAGATTCAGTGGCGCAAATTTTAAATATTTTACAAATATTTTAAATCCAGCATTTAGTTAATCCTGATAAGCACTCACTGTCACAGTTGCAAACGTAACAGCTTTCTTCTGCCATTACAGGGTTTGGCATCTTGCTTGTTTCCAGCAAGAACATTAAAGAATGCAGCACTCTGGAAAAAAGCTTTATATCTGGACCATCTCCAGGAAATCCTGTATAATTCAACCAACCTGTTGATGTGATGTCCCTTTATTTATTTATTTTTTCAATCTGTACTTACAAAAGGTGTAAATAATGTTTAAAGTTCAATTTAAAAAAAAAAGTGCCACATGATTCAGAAGTTTAGTCAGTGGTCTATGGGCGTCGTGTCAGAAGCTGAGACTACAAGTTATATAACAAATAGTTTTTTTTCACACTGTTATGGGCAGTTTTCATAATGGTTTAAAATCTATATTATTAATTTACAGCTATAGCTTCATGTGATACTTTGCTTGGTAGTAAAATGTTAGAGTCCATTTTCATACCTTTTTATACATATAAATGTCCTGAGGATAGAAAAGGCACCCATTGGATTTCCTTTATTTTAAATGTACTCTTTTATTATTATTGTTATTTAAAATTGGAACAAAAATGTGTGGGAAAAAGTTGTCTTGATCTTTGTTCATTAAAGTAAAATAAATTTTACATAATAATAAATTAATAAATATTACATTACATATTACTATTTACTGCTTGGTTCTTTGTCTTTATCTGGCTCTGGGTCTTCAATAACCTCTGCTTTGAGCAGGGAACTCCAAACTACTCATATATATATATATATATATATATATATATATATATATATATATATATATATATATATATATATATATATATATATATAATATTATATTATATATGTGTAGTTTGGAGTTCCCTACTCTTTATATATATATATAATTATCGTTGATCTGAGGATAAATAAACAAATAAAGGTCCTACCGTGCCATAGAAATGGTAAAACTGCAAACAGACCAAAGGAGAACATCTTTGTCTTCATCTTTCCTCTCGAACGTGCTTCGGTTCTTTGAATGAATGGAGCAGCATTGCTGCACTCCAGTGACGTATCTGGAGGTGTGTGTCGTTGTCAGAGACCACGTGATGCTTCACGTGTGAAGTAAGCGCATTCCAGACTATCCGCTACGAGATCAAAGGCGGATATCGCGCGATCATGTCCTTTGTTGCTACGTTGTGATTCTAATTAAAAAGCTGCTAAATTTATACTAGACCCGAAGTAAATAAATCTCACTATAACTTGTTTGGGAACATTCGCGCATAATTTAGGCTACACATAGAAAAATGATATCAGAGTTAAATAAATATATAAATGAATACAAAAGGAAGAATGTAAAGATAAAGAGCTAACACATGTGATGAATTGCTGTAGATCATCTTTTCTCGCTGTTACGACATTATGTCTTGTAAGGGGCAAAATACTTGCCCACCGGCAACTACATAAAAATAAATAAAAAAATCTTGAGAAAATAAATGCAGAACATGTTCACATAGGGCACTATTAACATGACTATATGCATTAAACCAGAAAAATCTGGGCACAAATGGGTTAACTCTACTAGAGGGGTGTTTCTAATTCAGGGACTATGGGAGGGATGGCAAATTTGACTTTGTTTTCACTTCTGACTGCCATTATCAGTCCTTCCCAATTTTTTTTCCTTTTATTGAAAGTAATGATAACACTATCGAGGAGTTTTCTTTTGCTTTTTGAGCAAATGGCAATGCAAAAATATTTGTGGTACTCTCCCATTCACTGCTCTTCAGGTTAACCCAACTATGATGACTTCAGCTGCTGAGAAACCCAGAAATGTGAAAAAGGAACATATTTAACTAACCTAGTTCATGACTGTTAGAACATACTAAACTCTCCAGATGTTTCAATGAGTCTTCTGTATGTGCTCTCTCTCCCCCTCCCTTTTTTAGACTGTATCATAGTACTGAGACTGCTCTCCTTAGAGTTACAGATGACCTGCTCTTATCATCTGATAGTGGCTGTATGTCTCTATTAGTGCTATTTGATATTAGTGCTGCGTTTGACACTATTGAACACAACATTCTTTTGCATAGACTAGAACACTTTTTTCGTATTAATGGAAGTGCATTAGCATGGTTTAAATCTTACTTATGTGACCGCCATCAATTCGTAGCCGTGAATGAAGAGGTATTATCTATCACAAGTGAAGTATGGAGTACCTCAATTTCTTAATGCTAAATTCTGAAAAAACAGAGGTGTTAATTATAGGACCTAAAAACTCTGCATGTAATAACCTAGAACACTGTCTAAGACTTTGCTCTGTCAATTCTTCGTCATCAGTTAGGAACCTAGGTGTGCTACTTGATCGCAATCCTTCCTTAGAAAGACACGTTTCTAGCATTTGTAAAACTGCATTTTTCCATCTCAAAAATATATCTAAATTACGGCCTATGCTCTCAATGTCAAATGCAGAAATGTTAATCCATGCATTTATGACCTTAAGATTAGATTATTGTAATGTTTTATTGGGTGGTTGTTTTTTCCACACTTAGTAAACAATCTACAGCTAGTCCAAAATGCAGCAGCAAGAGTTTTTAATAGAACCAGGAAGTATGACCATATTAGCCCGGTCCTGTCCACACTGCACTGGCTCCTTATTAAACATCGTATAGATTTTAAAATCTTGCTTATTTTTTATAAAGGCCTCAGTGGTTTAGCACCTCAGTTGGAATGAGCTCTTGTTACATTATAATCCTCCATGTCCGTCGTGTTCTCAAAACTCAGGTAATTTGATAATACCTAGAATATCAAAATCAATTGTGGGCGGCATATCCTTTTCCTATTTGGCGCCTAAACTCTGGAATAACCTACCTAACATTGTTCGGGAGTCAGATACACTCTTGCAGTTTAAATCTAGATTAAAGACCCATCTCTTTAACCTGGCTTACACATAACACACTAATATGCTTCTAATATCCAAATCTGTTAAAGGATTTTTAGGCTGCATTAATTAGGTAAACCGGAACCAGGAACACTTCCCATAACACTTGATGTATTTGCTACATCATTAGAAGAATGGCATCTATTGCCGCGTTTCCACCGCAGGAACTTTACCCAGGAACTAGGGACTTTGGCCTGGTACTTGGTGTGTTTCCACCCAGGAACCAGGAACTAAATAAAGTTCCGGGTAAAAAAATGCCCCTCAGAAAGTCCCTGCTGGTGAGGTGGTACTTTTTCAAAGTTCTGGAACTTTCGGGGGGCGGGACTTGGGCGCTAAACATCCTGATTGGTTGAGTGCACACAGCATTGGTTGAGTTCAACCACCGTTTATACGTATAAACATTTTCAAAATATTACTGTTATTGTGTCATGAAATGTAATTTTAAAAGTATTTCAGGCAAGAATGTAGTTGTTTAAAACTCAAATCTGTTGTTTATTTATAAAGACAGCGCTTATTTAAAAATGTGTTTCGCCGATCTCGTAGACGGTGAGCTCCACGTGATCAGCGGGAGCTCAGTGATCATCTATCCGACGAGAAGCAGCCTTACCTCGGCTAGACCTTCTGATATGTGCCGCTGGCTCTGATGTCTCTTTAGTGGTAAACATAAAATATAATTCAGCTGCGGGGTAAATCTAACAGGTTTTCTTTGGTCTGTATTAAATTTATCTATATGTTAAAATGAAAATAAAAAAAGCAAGTCTATATAATATTTTGTTTCATTGTAATGGCTGTATATAACGTGACACATATCCCTGAACTAAGTAGATTTCTGCAGCTGTTATTATGTTTAAATGAAAACGAAAGGAGGCAGTGGTATTTCATATCCTATTTCGTTTTATTGTAAATATACTGAGGGGAAAATTGCAGTAGCCAAAGCGATCTGAGTTCATGCAGCATTGGTTGAGTTCAACCACCATTTATTCGGATCATTTTCATATATAACTGTTATTGTGTCATGAAATGTAATTTTAAAAGTATTTCAGGCGAGAATTTAGTTGTTTAAAACTCAAATCTATGGTTTATTTATAAAGACAGCGCCTATTTAAAAATGTGTTTCGCCGATCTCGTAGACGGTGAACTCCACACGATCAGCGGAAGCTCAGTCCACTTGTATCCGCAGAGAGCAGCCTCACCTCTGTTAGACCTTCTGATATGTGCCGCTGGCTCTGATGTGTCTTTAGTGGTTAAACAGAAAATATAATTCAGCTGCGGGGTAAATCTAACAGATTTTCTTTGGTCTGTATTCAATTTATCTATATGTTAAAATGAAAATAAAAAAGGCAAATTTATATAATATTTCGTTTCATTGTAATGGCTGTATATACACATATCACTGAACTAAGTACATTTCTGCAGCTGTTATTATGCTTAATTGAAAACCAAAGGAGGCAGTGCTATTTGATATCCTATTTCATTTTATTGTAAATATACAGAGAGGAAAAATTACAGGATTTGCGTTGTCGCGGACATCACACTCCCCAGTCGAATGCACGAAGTCAGAACTAACTACCGATGATGCACGCCCAAAATCAGTGTACTTTTTTTTTTTTTTTTTAAATCAGCGGTACTTTGTATTGAGAAACGCGCGGAGACCTATGTCACCAGTTTATTTGCCTAATCTTCCCGGTACTTTACACACCGCGGTGGAAAAGCAGAAAGCAACAGGTCTGGGGGGAAAGAAGTTCTTGGGAAAAAAAGTTCCTGGTACAAAAGTTCCGGGTAATTTCGGTGGAAACGCAGCATATGCTAATATTAGTCTATTTCTCTCTTATTCTGAGGTCACTGTAGCCACCAGATCCAGTCTGTATCCAAGTCAAAGGGTCACTGCAGTCACCCGGATCCAGTATGTATCCAGACCAGATGGTGGATCAGTACCTAGAAAAGACCTCTACAACTCGGAAAGACAGTGGAGACCAGGTCAACTAGAGCCCTAGATACAGATCCCCTGTAAAGACCTTGTCTCAGATGACCACCAGGACAAGACCACAGGAAACAGATGATTCTTCTGCACAATCTGACTTTGCTGCAGCTTGGAACTGAACTGCTGTTTTCGTCTGGTCAGAGGAGAACTGGCGCCCCAACTGAGCCTGATTTCTCCAAAGGTTTTTTCTCCATTCTGTCACCGATGGAGTTTCGGTTCCTTGCCGCTGTCGCCTCTGGCTTGCTTAGTTGTGGTCACTTCATATAGGCAGGGCAAGGCAAGTTTATTTATATAGCACATTTCGTAAACAATGGTAATTCAAAGTGCTTTACATAATTAGGGGTGCTCCAATCACGATCGGCCGATCGTTATGCGCATCTCGTCAGTAAAGCTGGTTCTCTAATCAGCGGTTAATTCCATCAGGTGCGTGATTTCACATAGAGCAGCTGTTACTACACAGAGCCATTGTTAATAGAGAGGATGCGCAAATCCACTTCATTTTAAGCGTTTATTGGCACATCTTCTCAGTTAACAACGGCTATGTGTAGTAACAGCTGCTCTATGTGAAATCACGCACCTGATGGAATTAACAGCTGATTAGATAACCGGCTTTACTGACAAGATGCGCATTTTGCACGATTTGAGTCTAGATTTAAATGTGACTTATGTATTAGCACATCTGATCTCTTCTGGAAGCTGATTCCAACTGCGGGCGGCATAGTAACTAAAGGCGGACTCTCATTGTTTTGTGTGAACCCTTGGTATTTCTAACTGACTTGATCTTAGTGATCTGAGTGCTCTGTTAAATTAATTTTCAGTGAACATATCTGCAATATATTTTGGTCCTAGGTCATTAAGTGATTTATAAACAAGTATACAAGAGAGCAATCATTTGTAGAATAGACAAGTGTAGACATAGACTAAATAAAGTCATTTCTAAAAAGAAAGCAAATGGCTGACATCAGTAACTTTAATATACAGACGTTGTCAGATAAATAAACCAAACCATACTCACAGTGAGCAGAAACTCAAGGAGTTCTCAACAAAGGACTTTCATAGAGCAATCCAGAAGCATGAGTTCAACCAGATTGTTTCCCTCTACCAAACACAAAAATACAAATGGTTTCCCTCTACCAAAAACAAGTAAAGTATAGTCTGTTACTATATATATATATATATATATATATATATATATATATATATACACAAAATCATATACAGTACATAGTCTATATTTCTATTTTTCACATTCAATTTCTACTCTATACTCGCATATATAGATAAACACATTGTCAGGGGTCTGGCAAGGCCGGTCTCTGCCAATCAACAATGATCCCAGTCACCTGAATATTAACCAGCCCTGCCACGCATTACCAAAACCAATCACCGCCAGCATAAGAGCACTCACTCACTCACTCACTCCATCAGGAACAGTCTCATCCCTCTTATCTCCTGAGCTCTACTTGCCAAGCGTAACGTATACTCACCTTTTGGTGTTACACTAACCTGTGTCTTTGTTCTGCTGCCCTCAGGGCCACGGATCACCAGCTCATTACCTGTGATTCAAAGGTCGCTGAAATATCCTATGATTACCTTGAGTTGATACTGGCTTCGGCACCTAAGGAGAAAGAGACATTAGGAAACGATCTGTTACTGTGGCTTTGACTTTACAAGAACCCAGCGAACTCACCTGTCTGGACAAACAAATACAGAATGAATTCAGCGCAGTCGGAGGATAGCGCTTCCACAAGTTCAACTCCCACATTGGTGGACGAGGACTAAATTCTACTCTCGGTCTCCAACTAGCCATTTATGATGACACTCTGGGATTGGAAAAGTTCATGCAACAAGCTCACCGCGTTCATCTAAGGTCCCAGTCTTCCTATGAAATGCATTTTAGCTGAGAATATTCCCTGCCGCAGCGCTCCAGAGAAAGCTCCTGAACCACCACCTGAGAAAATGCAAGTAGATTCCCAACGGTTATCTCCAGAGGAACGAACTCGAAGAAAACAGAAATTATGCTTGTTCTGCGGGAGTTTTGATCATTTCATATGTATCTGTCCATCTCGTCCCCCACGGTTAGTGGTGAGTTTGGTCCTTCCTCAACAATCTGTTTCTAACCCACTAACCATCTGTGTGACTTTGAAGTTTAGAGGCCTCGATGTAAAGGTTACCACTATTGGTGACTCCAGATCAGATGGAAATTTCATTTCAGGAAAACTCGTCATGACCCACCATCTCCAGAGGGTTCGAGCTCCACAGCCCTATTCCATCTACGTTGTCACAGGAGAAATTATCAACAAGGGGTACGTTACAGATCAAATTACACCTATTACCCTTTGTGTTGAACCCAAACATCAAGAACAGTTTGCACCACTCATTCTCACTAATAGTCAAGCAGAACTCATACTCAGCCGCCTGTGGTAAATTTAGCATCAACCAGTTATAGCCTGGATGACTGGGAAAATTCTGAAGTGGGGTTGTAAATGCCAGAACACCCAAGTAAGTCATTCCATGTCTCAAGTTGATTCCACGCCTGTTCCCACGCCATTGAATTCCACGTCCATTGAAAGTCCAAAGGTAAATCAATCTGTCAATGTCCCATGTTGCTATGCCTCCTTTGCAGATGTCTTTAACCCTCGCGCAGCCTCTAAGCTCCCGCCACATCGTCTTTGGGATTGCACAATTGATCTGGTCCCCGGAGAAGCTATCCCCAAGGGTCGCATGTACTACCTGTCCATCCCAGAACAGAAGGTGATGAAGGAGTATGTTGACAAAGCCCTTAAACAGGGATACAACCGACCATTCACTTCTCCTGCAGTGGCTAGTTTCTTCTTTGTTCCCAAGAAGGATGGAGGATTAAGACCCTGCATCGACTACAGAGCTCTAAACAAGATCACGGTAAAATTCAGCTATCCTCTTCCACTAATTCCATCTTCTCTTGAACAGCTCCGAGATGCCCGTATCTTCACAAAACTGGATCTGCGGAGCGCATACAACCTGATCAGAATTAAGGAGGGAGATGAGTGGAAGACGGTGTTCATCACCCCTGCCGGACACTACGAGTATTTAGTGATGCCGTATGGTCTTGTAAATGCCCCGTCAGTCTTTCAAAGTTTCATGGATGAGGTCCTCCGTGAGTATCTGAACCGATTTGCTCTCGTCTACATAGATAATATCTTGATTTACTCACCTAATGAAAAGGATCACCAATGTCATGTCGCCCAAGTGCTCCAACGATTAAGAGAATTCTATCTCTATGTAAAGGCTGAAAAGTGTGTGTTTCACCAGAAATCCATAGAATTCCTCGGATATACAATCACCCGGGAAGGGGTAAGGATGGATGACCGGAATTACATCATGTATCTTACCCACAAGAATCTTTGTTAACCCCATCCAATGGGATTTGGACGAGATGCTCCGCGAAAGGTTTCAACAGCGACCCCCGTCTCTGCTATGTCCACAGGGTAAAATTTTTGTTTCAGAGGAACATCGCAGAGCCCTCATATTACAAGCACACTCCTCAGTAGGAACTGGACACCCCGGGTAAATAAAACTCTCTGCAAAATAAGTACTGGTGACCTGGGATGCACGAGGACATTCACGAATACATCAGAGGTTGCGTTCTTTGTGCAATAACCAAGGTACCACAACAATTACCCACAGGAAAACTAGTTCCTCTGCCTATTCCACATCGCCCCTGGTCTCACATAGGGGTTGATTTTGTTACCGATCTTCCTGCTTCCGATGAGAAAACTTGCTTTCTAGTAGCTATTGACCAATTCTCTAAAGCCTGTAATTGAATCACTTTACGAGCTCTTCCCACAGCCTTTGAGACTGCAGAAATGCTGTTCGAGCATGTCTTCCGGATCTTCGGAATCCCGAAGGATATAGTATCAGACCGAGGGCCCCAGTTCATCTCACGAGTATGGCGGGCATTCTTCTCTCTACTCAATGTCACGGTTAGTCTCATGTCCGGATATCACCCCCAAGCCAACGTTCAAACTGAGCGTAAGATACAAGACATTAGCCGATTCCTCAGAACCTTTTGTCATCAAAATCAGAATCTTTGGAACCATTATCTTATATGGGCATAATATGCTCAGAATTCCCTCCGTCAGTCCTCTACTAACCTTACGCCATTCCAATGTATCCTAGGCTACCAACCCCAATTGTTTCCTTGGTCTGTTGAACCTTCAGAGGTCCTTGCTGTGAACACCTGGTTCACCTGGAACACCTGGTGAAAGGGTTTGGGACCAGGCTCACCAACCTCTCCAGCAGGCTGTAAATCGTCACCAACACTTCGCCAATGCTCACAGGAGACCCCACCCCACCCCACCAAAAAGCTCAGTCCTAAATACACTGGACCCTTCCCTGTGGAGAGACAAATAAATCCCGTTACCTATCGGTTACGTCTGCCTGCTCAGTATCGGATACATCCTACTGTACCTTTCATGTTTCACTATTAAAACACCATCACCTATCTGTTTCCATACTTTCCGCAGACCCAGTCCCTGACGATGACCCCCCATTGCCACCCATTAAAGCTGAACCCATCTACACAGTACGAGAGATTCTAGATTCCTGACGTCGTGGCGGGCGATTGGAATACCTAGGTAGACTGGGAGGATTATGGACCCGAGGAAAGATGTTGGGTTCCTCGCCAAGATATCCTAGACCCCAACCTTCTCACAGACTTTCACACCCAGCACCCAGAAAAACCCGCTCCACGACCCAGAGGTAGACCCCCAAGACGTTGGAGAGTTAGGTCCGCTGGCACGGACCCTGGAGGGGGGGATAGTGTCAGGGATCTGACAAGCCCGGTCTCTGCCAATCAGCAACGATCCCAGTTGCCTGAATATTAACCAGCCACACCTGCCACGCATTACCAAAACCAATCACTGACAGTATAAGAGCACTCACCCGCACCACAGATCCCTGTCAAGCCTCCAACAGGAACAGTCTCATCCCTCTTGTCTCCTGAGCTCTACTTGCCAAGTGCAACGTATACTCACCTTTTGGTGTTACACTAACCTGTGTCTTTGTTCTGCTGCCCTCAGGACTGCAGATCACCAGCTCATTACCTGTGATTCATTGGTCGCTGAAATATCCTATGATTACCTTGAGTTGGGGGAAGTCGTGGCCTAATGGTTAGAGGGTTGGTCCCAATCGAAGGGTTGTGGGTTCTAGTCTCGGGCCGGACGGAATTGTGGGTGGGGGGAGTGCGTGAACAGTTCTCTCTCCACCTTCAATACCACGACTTAGGTGACCTTGAGCAAGGCATTGAACCCCCAACTGCTCCCCGGGCGCCGCAGCATAAATGGCTGCCCACTGCTCCGGGTGTGTGCTCACAGTGTGTGTGTGTGTGTTCACTGCTCTGTGTGTGTGCATTTCGGATGGGTTAAATGCAGAGCACAGATTCTGAGTATGGGTCACCATACTTGGCTGAATGTCACTTCACTTTAGTTGATACTGGCTTCAGCACCTAAGGAGAAAGAGAACGTTAGGGAACGATCTGTGACTGTGTCTTTGACTTTAAAAGAACCCAGCGAACTCACCTGTCTGTATGACCATGTGACTCTCAGAGTACCTATATCTTCATTTGAGATTCAACGAGCACTTGATGACACGGATTCACCGCACACTTGTACATATATCACTCAATAAATCACTGTTCTGAATTCACCTACCTCTGTCTGCCGAGTTATCCTGACACACATATCCCTACTACTGCAGCTTAGTTTTTATTATTAAGTTTCTTACATTGTATGTATGTGTGTACAGCTTGTATAGTGTATAATTTGTGTATATGTGTGTGTGTGTGTGTATAGTTTTGAACTGTCTTGGCATTCATTGTGGACAGCAAAGTAAGAATTTCATTGCTCAGGGAAACTTTTTTTACTCACTTGGCATATGCCAATAAATGCTTTAAATTTGAATTGAATGGCGGAGGCCTCCTTAGACCCAAGTTTTTAATTAAATTCAAAAACAATTGATAATTGAGTTAGAATTTATCAAACAAGGTCCTTAAAATTAACCATTAAAAGGAAGTAACTGCAAACAGCACACAAAAACATTAAGAAATATTTAAACAAAAATATTGGTTCATTGGAGCACTTTGTTAATGATTATTACTTAAGTTAATTGTTTTGATTTAATACAAAAAATAATTAAGTATTATTATTTTTAATGAGTGGATTGTTTCAGGTGTCTATAACAGACACAGAAGTTAAAAATGAATCACAAACTCACAACACAACCCGCAGTTTTTATCCACAATTAACTTCTAAGTCATATAAAATGAAACAGGACAAGAACAGTGCAAGTCTGTAGAACAAAGTTTCCTTTTCTCTTCCTTTTTAGGTACAAATTGTTTAAAATACACAATGCAGTTACACTGTTTAAAATAAACCTTCTTTTCTGAACACAAAAGAAATGGACATATTGGTCACACTTTATTTTAGGGTCCAATTCAACTAACCATTAAATATAACTTTTGCCTTAATTAACTCCTTATTTGATGCTTACTTATAGTTTATAAGGTAGTTGTTAAGTTTAGGGAACTGGGTAGGATTATGGGTGTCATGCATTATATGTACTTTATAAGCACTAATAAACAGCCAATATGTTAATAATAGACATGCTAATAAGCAACTAGTTATCAGTGTGAATTGGACCCTATACTAAAGTGTTACCGACATATTTTTCAGTAACACTGAACCACTGTAGAAACTATACTGCTAACACTTTAATCTCACTTTAAAACTCTAGTTAATCCAATAACCATCTCATTTTTAAACAGTGAAGATTTGAACAGCTGTGCTTAGTTGATCTGGATTTAATAAAAATCTCTATTTCACTGTAAACTTGTGTGTCTAAACTGTTTGACAGCTGCGAAGCATGAGGCCCCAAGGGGAGGTTTTTTTTTTTTTTTTTATGGAGGCTTGGATAACGGAGATTCCAGGTTGAGACCAGGTTGCGAGATTCAGTACATACAGCAGGTCAAACCAAAGAGGACACAGCAATCCCTGGGAACAGATCCTGTTTGAGTACCTAAATATAACCACGTTTAATTTTTAATTTACTGCATAAGGGGAAGCTGACCACCAAGAAAAATAATTATCAGTTCATTTCACCATTACAAGAAACCAAATGACTTGCATTATAAAATATATAATCAGTTTTTCCATCTGAGTTTTCAGTCTTTCTCTTCGGCACGAAACAGTGCCAGCAGCTTGGGAGTGTGAAGATCCATTGAGGATAAATTTAGGTTCCAGCTGCACAGTGGTCATTTTTTGACATTCAGCATTCACCTCAAAATATGCAATGAGAGAAAAATTAATTTCTTACAATTTTTTGAGAAGGGGATTTCAGATACTTTATGTTCCTTCTGGTCTCTAAACATGATTTGTAACTCACTTGAGAAGGTTTAAAGGTTGCTGGCCATCATTTCTTTATGTCTTGCACACTTGGACAATGGTTAATAATTTAATGTAGTTGACTTTAGCTCTTCTGGGCTGTTTAACAATTTCTGCAGACTTCCTGTCATCTGGGTGTTTGTGGTTTAGAGCAATATGTTTCATTCAATGGTTATATTGAAGTGTGGTCTGTCAAGCATAGAGGCCGGAAACATTCCCACAATCATTTAGACATGAGAGTGAGCCAGCTTTCCAGTATGTCTGCCATGACATTTGTAATAGTTGGCACTGTCCCATCTTCTCTGTGAATTTCACAGGGCTCTTCCAGTCTAGAGTGGAATGATGACATCTTTTGGTCATGGTTTCCTTCAATGGCTGTTATTCTGAGACAGGATGACTGAGATTACAGAGGAGTCATGTAGTAGATGTTGAGGAGGTATAATCAAGGGATTGTTCTGCGATATTGCAGCCTGTAAAACTAAAACTCAAATCTGAATCAGTATACTGAAGACTGATATCATCTGTAATATTTAACGTCTGCTTGACAGCTGTGTATAACTCCTCCTAGGACTCTGGAAGTGTTAGCTTCTCCATCCTGAGGACCGCTGAATCCATGTTTGGTTACCTAAAAAAAAAAAAGTGTAACGGTCCCACTTTCTAGTCTAGCGGAAGGAAAGAAGAGTAACTAAAAGTTGAAGGGAGAGAGTGAGAGAACTCATGTCTGCTGGCCCCAGGACAAGCACAATTTACCACACCAGTTTTAAACGTAAAAAGCACTTTCATAACCTAAAGAGGACTTTCAGGACTTTTATCACCTTCAGAGAACTTTTAGGGGAACGTTGACCAAGGTTGCGAGAGCGTCCTCTCCTCTCCTTTTTTTTTTTTGCATGCTTTATGTGACATTTCAGTATCATTTGTTTCATATTGTGCTTTGTGTAATCGTATCAGTCTTTTCATAGACTCTTGTTAATAGTTTATATATTTTAGATAAATTGTATCTAGATGTCTAATTGGAGTAGATTAAGGCCTAGTTTTACAGACAGGGTTTAGACTAAACCAGGATTATAGTTCAATTAGGACATTTAAGTCATTTTTATCAACATGCCTTAGAAAACACTGGTGTGCATCTTTAGAACAAACAAAGACACTGATATATTTGAAGATCATTCAGTGCAAGTTTCTTTTAGTTGAAAGTTTAAGACTTGTCCGTGAAACCGGGGATTATACAGGATATTATAGAGCAATCTATGATGTTTGATGACCTTTAGCAGTGAGAAATTGCAGATACATTTGACGTTGTTTGGTGAGATGCTGTTTTGAGCTTGATGAGGATTGTGTAAGATATGTGAACCAAAAAGAGAAATGATAATGAAGGGTATGTCAAACACCCATATCCGATCAGATAGGCAGTATAACTTAAAATATATAATTTGACAATTTATAAAAATCTATTCAACATTTATTAGTAAAATTATTTGATATTATTGTCATTTTTGCAATATTTGAATGCAGGGATCATTAACTGACATCAGACTCCCGTGATCAAGTGAAAGTGTCGTTTAACTATTGAAACTAACTTCAAATCTCAGAGGAACTTCAAGTAAATACTGTAAATTTAGTGTGTAGTTCAGTGTAGAAATTGAATGTGTTTACTGAAAGAAATGAACAAATAAAACTATTGATATATTTAAAAATAAAAAGTACTTTACTAACATTTAAATGAAAACAACTGATAAATCAAACCTAAATATTATTATCTAATTATATAATAATATACTTAAGATACTAAAATAACACTGACACATGCTTACCAAGCCATCTTACACTGAAAATAACATTTGATTAAAAAAAAATTATAACAAAAATGAAAGTTTACTTAAAACATCATGTGTTAAATTTATTTAAATTCTGTTATTAAAAGCAACATATACAAACATGCAGACATGAAAAAAGTGCAAAAGTGACAATCAGATTCATAAAATATGGAAGTAATTTCCCCATTCAGTTTCATCTTAAAAATTTCTAATAATTTCTTTTGAACTAAATTCTCCAATTCTGAGCTGAATTACGATCATACAAAGTTTGTTTTGAGGCAAAACAATGCTTGCAAATTTTCACACTTTTCACATTATAATGTGCAAATACAGTACATTGATGATGAGTGTGACAAGTCAAGTACAATAAGAGTAGTGCAGATCTTCTTCACATGGAACCTGTCCATTAACAGATTTCGTAAATTAAATAATGACTGTCCTGAGAACTCAAGGACAAAGGTTTGATACACTTTAGATCGGTGTAAACTCAAGCTTACTGATGGATTGAGTGTGAAATTCCTGCTTATTGTCACAAAGTATTTGTTCTATGAATTTTTCGAGATAACTGAATGGTAAAAGTAGGTTATTGTTGAACTGAATAAATGTATAGAGAAAGTTTAACAATGAATGAGCGCCACCTAGCGGTTCCCTCAGAAGCCTTCATCTGATCTGATGAGAACATCTCTATCTTCAGGAAACAGATGACAACACATCTCTTCCACAAGCTCTTCACTAATCCAGAACCAGAAACCAAGGCACTTGTTATAATACGCATGCTAAATGATAAATGTGAATATTATTCCAGGTTAAAGCTGAACAACACAAGCTGAAGTGTGATGCGGATTTGCGGCGATGGAAATCCTTTTGCAGATACATGATCCTGTCGGGTCTGGTGATGCTTTTTCTGTTTGTAATGAAACAATAAGAGAAAGAGAGAGAGGGAGAGAGGGAGAGTGTGTGAGTGAGAGAGAGAGAGAGAGAGAGAGAGAGGGAGGGAGGGAGAGAGAGAGAGAGAGAGAGAGAGAGAGAGAGGGGAGAGAGAGAGAGAGAGAGAGGGAGAGAGAAAGAGAGAGAGAGAGAGAGGAGAGGGAGGGAGAGAGAGAGAGAGAGAGAGAGAGAGAGAGGGAGAGAAAGAGGGAGAGTGTGTGTGTGTGTGTGTGTGTGTGTGTGAGAGAGAGAGAGAGAGAGAGAGAGAGAGAGAGAGAGAGAGAGAGAGAGAGAGAGAGGGAGAGAGGGAGAGAGAGAGAGAAAGAGGGAGAGGGAGAGAGCTTTCAGTAACTCAAGAAGATCTGTCAAGTCTAAAATGTTTTTGCATCTAGATGATTTTAATATAAACTTCATTTATTCAGTGTAAAGACTAGCGGATTAATAAAAATGTATGTGCACCATATATGCTGTTATATTTTCTGATATAATGGAGATTTATTATTAAATGACATAAATGAAGCCACATCACACACACACACACATGTTTGTTTTTGTGTAAAGTGTGTTCATCCCATAGGTGTAATGGTTTTTATACTGTAGAAACTGTATATTATATGGCCCTACACCAACCCTACACCTAACCCTAACCCTCACAGGAAACTTTGTGCATTTTTACTTTCTCAAAAAAACTCATTCTGTATGATTTATAAGCATTTTTGAACATGGGTTATGTCCTTGTAATACCTGTGTCATACCCATGTCGTTATACAGAGTTGTGTCCTGATATGTCACAAAAACAAGAGCACACACACACACACACACACACAGCTGAAAATCTCATAATAAACTGCATTAATTTACCTCATCCTTGGACTTTTGACAGATGCCGAGCTTAGTTTTCACCTGGTCTCCTTTTAAAAATAATCACACACAAACAATTAAACCCTAACTTTGCATAATAAAGACAATATTTTCATCTCACTATAATAACTGTTAGTAATACTTACCCTTTGTTAATCTCCTGGATCAAATCAGAGAGACTGACAGAGCCACGGAAAACAGTGACTCGTATTCCTGAATACAGACCTGAATTTAGTGCACGAGCATCTTTATAGTCTCCGCCCCCTAGAGGACAAGAAAAGGATTGACATAGTGAGGGAGGATACTGTGAGTCTGTGGAAGTTGTAGGACAATAAAATGTTCATCCAATCATATCACTTGGTCCGAGTGTTACTATAGGCTGTCCTACACATGATTCATCATCACTGCGTTCCTTTACTCTATTGCAGAGCGAGTAAGAAAGGAAGGCATTATTATTGTTATATTATGAACTTTATACTGTAATGTTTTCACTGCATTCAACGCTTGTCAGCCTCTGCTCTGTCTGTGTGTGTTCATGTGTTTTAGAGAAAGCGTGGCTTTGGAGAGGGATTTGCAGAGAGGGTGGGATCTTATGCTTTCAAAGCCTGCTTGCTATTACACTCTTTAAAATAAAGGTGTTTAAAAACGTTCTTAACAGAAATGCTGTAGAAGAACCATTTTTGGTTCGGCAAAGAATCATTCAGTCAAAGGTTCTTTAAAGAACCATCCCTTTCTTACCTTTTTACAATCTGAAGAACCTCATTTCGCCACAAATAAACAGAAAGGTACTTCAGATGTTAAAGGTTCTTTATGGAGCCATAAAGACGATAAGGTTCTTCTATTGCACTGTGAAGCAGAGTGTAGCCTCTCTGAATTCACCTACTCTACCTTTAAGAAACTTAATTCGCATTTGTCCATCTTCTTGAAAGACAATAACTGTAAGCTTCGTTAAGTAAATGATGTGTTCTGAAATTCTCACCAACGAATGGTACACAACCAGTGACAGTAACTCTGAAGCTCCTCGTGATGCTGGATCTGCGGCTGTTGATCTGTAGTTTATAAAGTCCAGAGTCTGTGATTCTGGTGTTTGTGATGGTCAGAGATCCAGTCTGATGATCCAGCTTCAGTCTGTCTCTGAATCTCTCATCACACTGATCATCTCTACAGATCTTACTCTGATCTCCAGTGATTTCAGCGATGAGAATGTCATTAAAATACCATTTCTTCAAATCATTTGGGCTTTTAGTTTCACCAGGATCTAAAGTGACAGATTCTCCCTCCTTCACTTCTTCTCGTTCAGCAGCAGAAACACCTGAAACACAAACCACAAGCTGCTGGACGAACTTGCTGGGCCGAAAGATAACTGAAAATAATTATGCATATCGATTTCCTAAAAAACAGATATGTGAATTGTGGATATGTCTTTATTCATATATACAGCTGCTGGTCATATAATTAGAATATCATCAAAAAGTTTATTTATTTCACTAATTCCGTTCAAAAAGTGAAAATTGTATATTATATTATATTTCACACATAGTGATATATATCAAATGTTTATTTCTTTTCTTTTCATTTTGATGATTATAAATGATTATGAAAATCCCAAATTCGGTATCTCAGAAATTTTTTTTATTACTTAAGACCAATACAAAGAAAGGATTTTTAGAAATCTTGGCCAACTGAAAAGTATGAACATGAAAAGTATGAGCATGTTCAGCACTCAATACTTAGGCCCCGTCCACACGGAGACGCGTTTCTGTGAATATGCACAAATTTTTTATCGGATAGGCGTTTCGTCCACACGGATCCGGCGTTTTCATCAGGTGAAACCACAATTTTTTGAAACCGGGTCCCAGAGTGGATAAATTTGAAAACGCCGTCTTTGCGTTTTCGTCTGGACGGCTAATCCGTATATTTTCTGAAACGATGACGTCATCAGCCCACATCTCCCCCCTAGTCAGACACCTCTACGTCACGTAACAGCAACAAATACATGAACAAACACTGAACAATTGTCTTTTTATTAACTAACATTAACACTGATTAATAAATGTATTGTTCCATGTTCGTTTGTGTACCACGCGCAAGGTTTATAAGCATAGTCCAAGTCTTCTTCTCTGTTTTTAGTGCATCTCTGAGGCAGTGGCCTTCAGCTCTGCTGCATTCTTGGGTCTTCACATCTTCCTCTTCAAAATACCCCACAGATTTCTATGGGGTTAAGGTCAGGTGAGTTTGCTGGTCAATTAACAACAGGGACACCATGGTCCTTAAACCAGGTACTGGAAGCTTTGGCATTGTGTGCAGGGGCCAAGTCCTGTTGGAAAGTGAAATCTGCTTCTCCATAAAGTTGGTCAGCAGCAGGAAGCATGAAGTGCTCTAATACTTCCTGGTATACGGCTGTGTTGACCTTGGACCTCAGAAAACACAGTGCACCAACACCAGCAGATGACATGGCACCCCAAACCATCACTGACTGTGGAAACTTTACACTGGACCTCAAGCAACGTGGATTGTGTGCCTCTCCTCTCTTCCTCCAGACTCTGGGACCCTGATTTCCAAAGGAAATGCAAAATTTACTTTCATCAGAGTACATAACTTTGGACCACACCGCAGCAGTCCAGTCCTTTTTGAAGCGATACGCTTCTGACGCTGTCTGTTGTTCAAGAGTGTCTTGACACAAAGTGTGCGACAGCTGAAACCCATGTCTTGCATACGTCTGTTTGTAGTGGTTCTTGAAGCACTGACTCCAGCTGCAGTCCACTCTTTGTGAATCTCCCCCACATTTTTGAATGGGTTTTGTTTCACAATCCACTCCAGGGTGCGCTTATCCCTATTGCTTGTACACTTTTTTCTACCACATCTTTTCCTTCCCTTCGCCTCTCTATTAATGGGTCATGAAACCCCCCATTTCTGCACTGGTTAGTTCTCACCGCAGTTTTAAAAAATGCTAAAAAAGTGGGCGTGGTGTGCAGTGGACCGGGGGAGGGGGAAGAGGGAAGACTGACAGCACACACAGCTTTGCATTCAGACAGTTTCATTTCGCTACCATCGAGTTAGAAACACAAATAAATGCACAGCCATTTGATGCACCCTGCATCGAAAACATATTACATTTACATTCAGTCATTTAGCAGACGCTTTTATTCAAAGCGACTCACAAATGAGACATATATATTATTCTGTGGCGTTTATATAATTCTTTTGACAGGTTGTTTGACACCAAGTGAATGAATCGCGTTTGTGCCGAACTCTTATTACAAAGAAAAAACACTCTTCTGCGATCCATGAATGTTTCTCTGTTAATGTGTGCGATGTCATTTCACAGTCTGATGCGTCTTTCATAGCAAATCAACACATGTTGTTGTTAATAATTAAGCGAAGCAACTTCTTCTCATAGGATAAGAACATGCAATCTCATAAATAATTGAATAGACACCAATGCTCATCAATGTACTATTGTCCATTGCCAAATCACATATCGTGACGTCAACACAATGTAGATTTTAAATCCGGAAGATGAAAATAGAGCAAAAAAGCTTTAAATTAACCAATTTTCTCCAACAGTTAAAATTAGCGGGTGCTAACATTGTCTTCTATGATGTACAACACAAACACCTCTGCTATAATCTTAGATTATGTAGTCTGGGGGTTTCATGACCCTTTAATGTGCTTGGACACAGAGCTCTGTGAACAGCAAGCCTCTTTTGCTATGACCTTTTGTGTCTTGCCCTCCTTGTGCAAGGTGTCAATTGTGGTCTTTTGGACAACTGTCAAGTCAACAGTCTTCCACATGATTGTGTAGTCTACAGAACTAGACTGAGAGACCATTTAAATGCTTTGCAGGTGTTCTGAGTTAATTAGCTGATTGAATAATAATAATTATTATGGCACCAGGTCTCTTCAATATTGAACCTTTTCACAATATTCTAATTTTTTGAGTTACTGAATTTGGGATTTTCCTTAGTTGTCAGATATAATCATCAAAATTAAAGGAAATAAACATTTGAAATATATCAGTCTGTGTGCAATGAATGAATATAATATACAAGTTTCACTTTTTGAATGGAATTAGTGAAATAAATCAACTTTTTGATGATATTGTAATTATATGACCAGCACCTGTATTTGTTCAGTGTTGCAGGTCAAGAGAAAAACAGCTCTGAATGTCACTGGTATAATAAACACAATGATGTGATTTATACATAAACAACCTGCTTTTAAACATAATAACTTACCAATGACAATATTGAAGATTGTTTCACTGTCGCTGCTACTGCGTAGTATCAGTAGTTTATAAAGTCCAGAGTCTGTGTTTGTGATGTTTGTGATGGTCAGAGATCCAGTCTGATTGTCCAGCTTCAGTCTGTCTCTGAATCTCTCATCACTGCCTTTACACAGAACATCTGTACAGATATGATGGAGATCTCCACTGATTTGAGCGATGCGAGTGCCATTAAAATAGCAGCAAATCTTTTCTTGTTGGTTTATTTTAACATCAGTGTATAGAGTGACTGAATCTCCCTCCATCGCTGACACTGAGACTCTGTCTGCACCAGACACAACTGGAAAAGAAATAAACAGATAATTGTCAATGCTTTTGGGAAAGTGGGACAAAAATATACATGAATACAACCGGAAAGTGCTGTGAAAATGATTTTCTACAGCTCTAACAGCATGAAAGCATCATCAGTTTAAATATTCACTCATCAGAGAAACATACATGTTATAATGTAGGTTATTTGGTGCTTATTGTACACCATAATATACATCATACAACACACATCTTGACTCATATCTTGCATATATTTGCATTCATACACAACCAAGAAGTGATCAATGCTTAGCGTGCTTTCATGTTGAAATGAACACATTAAAACGGTCTACTGTACACTGAATGTGACAAAGCGATGTTGCAAATCATTTGAAATTCATCATAAATAAAACTTGGCAGCAGTTTACCGTCTGGGATTTGTCTGTCATGTCACGCCATGTTAGTGTAGACATCACTCATTACAAGAGGATTATCTTCGCTGTTCTTAGACTCGTCATCCTTGATGATTTACAGCAAGCTATGTGTGACTCAGTTTTTTCCCTCTTTGCTCTTTCTTGCCAGCAAAAAATGTGGTGCTTAAAAGACATTTAATAGCCGTCCAGACACAGCCCTGACGTTGAGGCTAAAACAAGGCTGAACACAGCCCAAGAATAGACTAGTCATCTAATAGACAGAAAATAAAGGCTAAAGGATCATTTTTACTTAAATATAACATGTTCTAACAAAAAAAAGAAAAAAAAGAAAAGTAAAATAAAGCTTTTATTAAGAAAAAATATATTTTTTAACCCTTGTGGATGGTTCAAATTCACTACCCTTTTGTTATGTTTGTGATGAAAACATCCACTCAATTAAGCTGCTGTAAAAATGTGTCAGATTCATATTTTTTTCTCAATTATTTTGGAATAAATCTGTTAATCAACTTCAGTCCTGATCAAAACTACTAAATGTTTTTAAAAAATTCCAAGATGTTAACTCTTTAATTGCCAAGTTCATAAATGATGTCACTGATTTGGGGGAAAAACACAAAAATGACTTACTTTCAATAAAAAAGTAATTGTGGCTGGATTTCTTTTTTTTTTTTTTTTTTTTTACTTTTTATAACAGTCTTGGGCATGTCAAAGATTAGTAGCAACATTGGCTTTGATGCATTTTTAGTTTTTGTGCAGCATTAGACTTAAATTTGTCTCCCTAATTTGTTGTTGGTGGCTGTTTTTGCCCCATTGACTTCCATTATAAAATTCCATTTTTTGATTGCAAGGCCATGATACCATGGTATACAATGGTAGCTCGTACCAAGGGGCGTGGTGAGCTGGAAACTGCTTACTTCACCTGCCACCGCTTATGTCACTTGTCACCGCAACATCCAATAGGAAAACTCAACTGCAGTAGCCACCATTCAACCTGAAGAGGGCAGCATTCAGACGTTTTTACACCATATACTGTAGAATTAAAACACTTTATATTCAAATGTCAAAAAAGTTACTCAAATCAATGAACAGCACTAATAAAGCCCCATTCTTATAGATCATTAACTAAAAAAAATTGGTTTAGGGTTAAGTTACCCTTTAAATATGTTTTCCACTTCACACCGTTCAAATTTTAACGGTCCAGTCAGAGACAGAGCACGGAAAAGGCGTCAGCCTGCCTGATTATGAAGGGTAAGTAACTGTTAATATAATCGTATGATGTATATAACTGTTAGAACATTAAGTAATGTGTCTCATACGTTAATTATAATTTTTTTATACGTTAAAAAAAGTTTAGTCCATTTTTTTCCCCCAGAGAATCAGATCGATTGGCTCCCAAACTCTGGAATAGCCTTCCTGATAATGTTCGGGGTTCAGGCACACTCTCTCTGTTTAAATCTAGATTAAAAACACATCTCTTTCACCAAGCATACAAATAATATATCTCTTAAATTGTGATTGTAGTTGCATCTGATCAAATGTGCATTTTTATTCATTAGCTTGGGTTAAACTAATTTTAGTTTGTTGGATCAGCAGCTATGCTAATGATGTCTCTATTTTATTTCTATGTTTCGCCACGGGATCTTCATCCCGTGGTAACTAGGATTTACACAAGCTCCAGTCTGGATCCAGAACACCTGAGAAGAGATGATGCTGACCCTCAGAGGACCTCACATGATGCTAACCCTGAATCAACAAACAGAACTAACAATTATTGCTACATGTGTGACTGCATCATATAATAACTATTAATTAATAATATTGATAGTTCATCGTCTAGCTGACTACGTCTTGTATTATTATTATTATTTTATTTTATTTTTTCTAAAATCCTGTCAAACGTGCACAAACTACTAGCTACTACTAAATATTGTAGAAACATAATTTTCTGTAAAGTTGCTTTGTAACGATTTGTATTGTAGAAAGCGCTATACAAATAAACTTGAATTGAATTGAAATTGAATTCTAAATGTGCTATGATTGTGATATTCCTGTTTGTTCGCCAGCATCTGAAATCATTAGAATTAAGATAGAAAAGCCGCACGGACCATTTAACGGATCGGACCAGTGAAATAAGCTGCTCGAGCCGAGCTAACACACATCATGCAACAGACTACGTGAGAATCGTTTCAATGAACCTGCAGTTTTCTGTTATAAAAGTTCAAAACCAGTGGTGGACGAAGTACACAAATCAAGTACTTGAGTAAAAGTACAGATACAAATAATAAAATATTACTCCAGTAAAAGTAAAAGTACTCCTTTTTCAAATTTACTCAAGTGAAAGTACAAAAGTACTCAATTTTGTATGTACTTAAGTAAAAAAGTACTGAAAGATAGATGTTTGCAATTTTATATAGGCTAATTTAATTTTATATTAGCACATTTTTTTTTTTTATAATCCTACTGCTCAAAATACCTGGGATTTTTTTCCAAAATAACCACTATATGGAGTCAAGATATATTTTTGTTGTTGATATTGACTACGCTTATGAGAGTAATGTTCACTGTGAAGCTTACACTGTGATGTACCTGAGAGAAAACAGAGATGATAATCTGATCTTCACCAGTAAGAAAAAAGTATTTTAAAGTTTGTGGTTTTACAGAACACCACAGTTATATATGACAAGATAATAAGGCCTGCAGTTAGGAAGAACATCTTAAGGAAAATATAATAATATTTTCTTAATGATTTTTTTCCTTCTCAAACCTTGTCTGCGGTGTAAAAACACCACTGGCCAAACGGGGTGCATCTCTTCCCCTCTTTGATAATTACTGTAGTTACCATGTTCTGAACATCACATCCTTTCTTTTCTCCCCAGATGTAATCTATATATCTGTATATCTATATCTATCTATATATCTATAGGTGGTTGACTAAAAATATTTGGACATTATTTATAAAAATTACCTCAAGTTAGCACCAGCAAGCCTGCTAGACATTTTGCATCAGCTCCAATATTTACTTATTTTCAGTACCGTTCTGAATAAACATTCATGTCTGTCTAACGTTACTCGTCTAAAAAAAAAAAGCCTCAAGTTCAAATATTCATTTATCACCAATTAACTGTTTGACAAACACTTCCTGCTTCGAGATCTGAAATAAAAAAAAATCTCAAACATGCTCCGAAGTCCCAATCTGAATCAACCGAGTCGCGAACAGGCTCCGAAGTGCCGATCTGAATCAACCGAGTCGCGAACAGGCTCCGAAGTGCCGATCTGAATCAACGGAGTCGCGAACATGCTCCGAAGTGCCGATCGGTATCAACCGAGTCGCGAACATGCTCCGAAGTCCCGATCTGAATCAACCGAGTCGCGAACAGGCTGTGAAGTCCCGATCTGAATCAACCGAGTCGACTCTATGAAAGACTCAGATCACGTATCTAAAAATAAATCGCTATAGTAAAAGAGAGAGGAGTGAAGTTTCCTACCGCTCTGCTGTGTTTGGTCCTCAAGCGCGTCTGACGCTCCGCGGCGCGTCTCCGCCCCTCACACGCGCGTTTACAGCGCTAAATTAATCATCTTTGCTAATTATTATACATTTACTTCATTGTCATCTTCAGGTACTTCATTTATTATTGTTTAATGAACTGTTTGAAACAAAAAAAGGTTGTATTTCAGTAATAATTCTAAATTATCAAAATAAAATATAAAAAATAAATAATAAAAAATATGATTTTCAGTTACAATAGTTAATCCTAAATTCCGACATTAATAACTTAATTTTAGCAAAATCAGACGCACGCGCTCACAATATCTCACGGTTCTTACTTCTGTAGACTCACACTAAACGGTTCATTTGAATCAGTGAGTGGTCGACTCCAGAACAGCTGCAATCGGATCATTCTAATTCGTAAACGAATCATTTGGTGCGATTCGCGATCCGATTTAAAGGTTTATTTTGAAAAGACTCAGTTCGTTCATGATGAATCAGACACCGCTTCTGCGTGTCGGAGCACGTGATATATTATAGGGAGTAACGATATGTTTTATGAAATGTAGTGAAGTTAAAAGTACGATCTTATGCTTTGGAATGTAGTGAAGTAAAAGTAAAAGTTACTCAAAATAAAACTACTTCAGTACAGATACTTGAAAAATGTACTTAAGTACAGTAACGAAGTAAAGCTACTCCGTTACTGTCCACCACTGATTCAAAACCCAGACGAAAGAAAAGCGTGCAGTCGTGAGGCAATTTGCTCTTTCAGCAAAAATTCATACCAGTGCCCCAAATTTATATAACGTTAAAGTTACTCCTACAAAACTTTAAGAGTGGAGCGTAAAACAGAAGCCATGTTCATCTTAGTGCACCAGCACTAATTAATTGTACAGTAAAAGTGTTTTAATGGTTTCCCTGCTAACACACGACGTAACAGTTACGTAACGTACTGGTAATTTTTGGTAATTCCATGACTTACCAATTGACAACGTAACTACGACGTCGCATGCCCGTAATTTTATTACCATCACATTACCAACTCACAACGTCGTCAGTACGTCCTTCCAACGTGACCAGATAACCAAGAACGTCCCAGATAGGTCCTCTATTGGTAATATATTGGTAACTTCATGACTTACTGGCAACGTAACTACAACGTCGTATGCAAGTAATATCATTACCATATATATTTTTTTACGTTCTTTATATGCTCTCTGAGTATAGAGCCATTTAAAAAGTGTAATTAAACTTCAGACTCAAGATTAAACGTTCCTTAAAGATAAAATATGTTTCTTTTCACCAAGTCAGAATATGGACATGCTTTTAATATATAGTGACGTGACATACAGGCGCGCGCTTGGCGCTTCCGCAACTGACGCACCGCGCGCACAGTATTGACAAGAAAAGAGTTGTGAAACTTTCTATCTCGTAAGGAGTTATGAACGTGAAATAGTGACACAGACTGGCTACACCATCTCATCTGCAGCAGAGATTGTTGTATCAGAAGGACAGCGCGTTTGTTTGACGCACTTTTCACTTCAACTGTGTCTGACAGGAGAATTAGCTTTCTGAGGTGAGTTTTACAATTTATAATAAATAAGTTGGTTGATAAAATGTATAAAACAAAGTAAAAACAAAAGTCTAACGTCGCTAAAACCTTTTTTTATTATTTTATTGTTTTTATTAGCCTTCTAGCCGTTGAGTTACCATGGCAACCGCGTACACATCAGCTGCTGGAGAGGAGAGGACTCGTCTGACATTTTCTCTGTTTCTCGTCAGTTATACCAAAGAAAAGGCCAACAACTGCGACAGATTTGTTAAGTAACACGTTAATATCATCCTCAGTCTACTTTAAGTACTTTTTGTTAATATTTATACCTCTGCGATTATGGTATTTTTCCTGAAATGTCTGCTATCAAGTATTACGCTAGCATAGAAACATAATTAACGTTATAGCATATTAGATTTGAGCTCTTATTAATGAAAGTTTGGCCTTTTAATTACATCTTATGCCTAAAGGATCGGTTTTGATCGTTTTGTAAATGTTTTTGATGGTAATTTGTCAATAGATAAATGAAATAAAGTTAAGCTAATTAATTTAACCTAAAAATCTGCACTGTAGAGTCTATCAGTGACGTCACTCGTGGTCTAAAATGGGCTGAAACTATTTCAAACCACTGTTTCAAGCTTGTTCTGATTTATCATTGTAAACAAATATTGATAAAAAAAATTTCTTGTGAAAAAAAAAAAAAAAGTGTCTTAAAAACCCTCTAAAACAGAGAAGTTCCAAGAAAATGTCTAACGGGAGCTGCTGACAGAGATAGAAAACACAGGTGATGCTACAAAGCTTATTAAATAACTTCATATTTATTTTTTACAATATATCATCATGCATCTGTAAAATCTAAACATGTGAATTCTGGTATCTAAAGATTTTTGTATGTTTTCCATATTGCTATTTTTCTTTTCTGCATTTCCCCTATTCTCTAGTTTGTTTATTTCTAATAAGGAGCTGGAGGCCGTGAAGATACAGATCCATGATATTGTGGAGAAGCAGGCCCAGCTGAGCGAGTGGAGAGCTGTGCTGGAAATATTCATGGGTTGATGCTCATAAGTCCAGGGTAAGTATACAGCTAACCCTCCCACCACCTCTACTCTGTGTGGTTCTCTGCAAAGGCCCGGTGTACCCAGGATGCGATCTTCCCAGATGTCCTTCACCCTATTTCATAGTGTAAGACATGATCCAGGCCCTGGGCGACGACCTCTCTCCATCCGCCGCCTCCGGTCTTTAGGATCTCCACCAGAACCCGATTCGCTCCACTTCGCGAGACAGAACAAAACGCTGTGATCATCAGAGACTCCATCGTCCGGCACGTCTGCGCTATGTTAGCTGAAGGTAAAGTCCACACTGACTACTTCCCTGGTGCTCATGTTCTTGATATTTCTGCACAGATTCCCGTGACCCTGAAGAGTGAGGTGGGCATCAGAGCGGACGGAGACGCTGAAGAGGGACTTCAGGAGCCTGATCAAGACAGTGCGCAGCATATCGCCTGCATGATGATCATCGTGTCAGGACCACTTCCCACGTATAGATGAGGACATGAAAGGTTCAGCAGACTTTTTGCTTTAAACGAATGGTTATAGTCATGGTGTAAAGAACAGAAACTGCCTTTTGTTAATAATTGGAATCTTTTCTGGGAGCTAGGCTTTTTAGATCTCCTGTTGGACAACATCTCCAGGACACTTCGCTCCATATGACTAGTAAGCCAATTCTCAAATAACTGTTATGATGAATTTTGTTCTACACACTCAAATAGAAGAACTACTACAATAAAGATTGTGTTTGTTCCAGTGTTAATTTTGACAGGTATTTTTGATTTAGCATTAGTCTAAACTCCACCAAACTACTGTTATAAGCATGAGCCCCGTCAGACTGGTCGTGGCGGAGGTGTTGCAACAATATATAGTGATATTCTCAATGTTACCCAGAAAACGGGATACAGGTTTAACTCTTTCGAAATACTTCTGCTTAATTTTAGACTGTCAGACATGCAAAAGAAATCTAATGTATCTCTTGCTCTGGCTACTAGGGGTGTGATGAGACACTTATCCCACAAGATGAGACGAGACACGAGACTGGGTTCATGAGAGCGAGACGATATATATATATATATTTTTTTTTTTAAGAAATCCTCAATGATAAAATAAATATTTCATTTTTCTCTACTCCTTTTTCGTATGACATACATTTTCACATCAATTTATTAAACATAAAAAAAAAAAACATATTTAGGGCCCTAATTTTTTCCCCAGCATATTATTTTTTATTATTATTGTTAACAAATTCTGTATTTTAGCATGTCTAACTATTTGAATGCATAACACAACTTAATTTATTCATTTTATTTTTTCTTAAAGGTAGCCTTACTGACATAGATATAATACCTCAAAGTGTAATTACTGACCACTTCCTTGTATTGTGCATGCTGCATATTAGTGATATTAACTATATTTCCAAAATGAGCATTATGAGTGTAAGAGCCTTACATTACATTTATAACAATCATTGTTAATGTTTGAATTGTATTCCAGGGCAGTTTGTGAAAAGAGATAATCAAGAGAAGTCAGTTCCAGATCCACCCTCCACACCAGACCTCTCTCTCACGAGGATTGCTGTCTACTAGCATATTGTGTTCTTCAGCTCTTCAGACTTCGGTGGATGCAGATATTACTCAGGGACATGAACACTAGAATATTGCAAGAATAGAGAAAGTAAGAATTACTTAAGATTTTAGAATTTAATGTTAATTGCTTAAACATATACAGTATTGTTCAAAATAATAGCAGTACAATGTGACTAACCAGAATAATCAAGGTTTTTAGTATATTTTTTATTGCTACGTGGCAAACAAGTTACCAGTAGGTTCAGTAGATTGTCAGAAAACAAACAAGACCCAGCATTCATGATATGCACGCTCTTAAGGCTGTGCAATTGGGCAATTAGTTGAAAGGGGTGTGTTCAAAAAAATAGCAGTGTCTACCTTTGACTGTACAAACTCAAAACTATTTTGTACAAACATTTTTTTTTTCTGGGATTTAGCAATCCTGTGAATCACTAAACTAATATTTAGTTGTATGACCACAGTTTTTTAAAACTGCTTGACATCTGTGTGGCATGGAGTCAACCAACTTGTGGCACCTCTCAGCTGTTATTCCACTCCATGATTCTTTAACAACATTCCACAATTCATTCACATTTCTTGGTTTTGCTTCAGAAACAGCATTTTTGATATCACCCCACAAGTTCTCAATTGGATTAAGGTCTGGAGATTGGGCTGGCCACTCCATAACATTAATTTTGTTGGTTTGGAACCAAGACTTTGCCCGTTTACTAGTGTGTTTTGGGTCATTGTCTTGTTGAAACAACCATTTCAAGGGCATGTCCTCTTCAGCATAGGGCAACATGACCTCTTCAAGTATTTTAACATATGCAAACTGATCCATGATCCCTGGTATGCGATAAATAGGCCCAACACCATAGTAGGAGAAACATGCCCATATCATGATGCTTGCACCTCCATGCTTCACTGTCTTCACTGTGTACTGTGGCTTGAATTCAGAGTTTGGGGGTCGTCTCACAAACTGCCTGTGGCCCTTGGACCCAAAAAGAACAATTTTACTCTCATCAGTCCACAAAATGTTCCTCCATTTCTCTTTAGGCCAGTTGATGTGTTCTTTGGCAAATTGTAACCTCTTCTGCACATGCCTTTTTTTTAACAGAGGGACTTTGCGGGGGATTCTTGAAAATAGATTAGCTTCACACAGACGTCTTCTAACTGTCACAGTACTTACAGGTAACTCCAGACTGTCTTTGATCATCCTGGAGGTGATCATTGGCTGAGCCTTTGCCATTCTGGTTATTCTTCTATCCATTTTGATGGTTGTCTTCCGTTTTCTTCCACGTCTCTCTGGTTTTGCTCTCCATTTTAAGGCATTGGAGATCATTTTAGCTGAACAGCCTATCATTTTTTGCACCTCTTTATAGGTTTTCCCCTCTCTAATCAACTTTTTAATCAAAGTACGCTGTTCTTCTGAACAATGTCTTGAACGACCCATTTTCCTCAGCTTTCAAATGCATGTTCAACAAGTGTTGGCTTCATCCTTAAATAGGGGCCACCTGATTCACACCTGTTTCTTCACAAAATTGATGACCTCAGTGATTGAATGCCACACTGCTATTTTTTTGAACACACCCCTTTCAACTAATTCAACTAATTGCCCAATTGCACAGCCTTAAGAGCGTGCATATCATGAATGCTGGGTCTCATTTGTTTTCTGACAATCTACTGAACCTAATGGTAACTTGTTTGCCACGTAGCAATAAAAAAATATACGAAAAACCTTGATTATTCTGGTTAGTCACATTGTACTGCTATTATTTTGAACAATACTGTATATATTTAGATATATTTTTGTGGCAGTGTGAACTGGCCATAATGCTGTATGATAGGTGTGAGATTCATTAAACTTGATTTGCTATGATACATCTGTTCATAAGCTATTGCATATTATTTTCAATGAATTATTTGTAGTGGTTTGGTTAAGGGTGTGATTAGCTGAAGATTATTGTGGGATCTTGTGATTAGTTGATGAATGTGTGCATTGTTAATGATAATATTTAAATGCAATGTACTGAGTGCCTACTAAGACTTGCATGTTGTGCATAATGTTTTGACCCTGGATGCTTACAGAAGGGTATAGATATTTCAATATATGGAAATGTATTTATTATTAATATATCTCAATCTATGTGCTTCTGTATGGGCTAAATGCTTTCATTCATATTTCGCTGTATACCCTGTTTTTATTAATAATCTGGGTGTATTACTGTTCATATTTGCTTGTTAATAAATTAACTGAATTCATTTCGAGTATGTATTCATCATTCACAGCTGCTGAAACATCCTTTAAATTAGTTTGGGCATATGAGGACATAAATTAGGTTCAAGTGCTGCATGTCCGCCCATAGAATAATAATTAAAAAAAATGACCAACTGATTACCAGCACACGACCACCGATCCGCGACGTTGCCACGACGTCGCAGTTACTTACTGGCAACGTCACAAAGTTACGTTGTGGCGACGTATACGCACCTTTCACTTTTCCGGTTGCCACGACGTAACTAGTTACGTCGCCACGACGAAACTTTGGTCACCAGATTACGTCGCAGTTACGTAACAGTTACGTAATGTTGTTAGCAGGGTTATTTATATTGAATTCTGCATCTATTAGAATACCCTATAATTACAGCAATTTCTATTATGAATCTAGATTGATTGACGTTTTTTAAATGTGTTGTACTAAATGTGTTTATACTTATGTTTTAGACAATGGACTTTTTCATGAAGGAATAATTGCAACAATAGAATTTCTGCCTGTTAATTGAAACATTTCAAGGTAAGTAACCTATTTAAATTAATGATACATACGTTTTAAATTTTACTTAGACCTATGACTTCCAAAAATTATGAAAAAAGACAAATGAGGTGAAATAAGTGTATTGTTGCATTCCAGCCAACAAAGCTTCCTTTCATTTACAGTGTACTTTTGTTCCTCCCTACAAGTCCAAATCAGTCAAAGGGTAAAGGGTGGTAAAATTTAGTCAAATTTTCTGGAGGGAATGAAAACTGGTTTAGTCGGTCTCTTAGTGCAAATGATAGTAGATCCCCACAAAGACTGTAAAAATGTAAAATATTGTGTTAAAATGTTAGTTTTTTTTTAAACTTGTGCTTTCTCTGTACTTTTGTCATTTAAAGGCCTTCGTGCAGAAATTGTCTTTAAAACCTTTCCTGCCATCTGCACCATACCACACAAATGGAAAAATGGTATGTACATCATACACAGAAATGAAGCGGTCCTTCATTGACATTCAACCTGTAAGTAGAAGCAAAACTTAAAAATTACAGTGCCCTGTGTAGTCAAGTCACCTTTATTTATTTTATAAAAGACACACGTTGTACAATACAAATTGTTCTAAGAAGATATTTTGAAAAAAAAAAGGATGACAGAATTTTCATTTTTGGGTGAATTATCAGTTTAATTATCAGTTAATATATACACACACACACACACACACACACACACACATGCTTGAATGTGAGTGCAAAGATTTTGCAAATGCAAGTTACAAATACCCTGGGGGCTAAGCCCCCCCCCCAAACACCCCCCCCCCCCCCCGTCTTCCAATCCTAGTGACGTCCCTGATTCAATGCAGCAAACATTAAATATTTCACGTACTTTTGGAAGTCCAGCATTTAGTTAATCCTGATAAGTGCTCATTGACACAGTTGCAAACATGACGGCTTGCTTCTGCCATAGTGGGGTTTGGCATCCCACCATCTGTGTTTCCAACCAGAACATTAAAGAATGCAGCACGCTGGAAAAAAGCTATGCAAGTCATGATGACTTTGAAACTCCTGAAGTGTTTCCAGTTTATGATGCTCATTCTTTTTTTTTTTGTCTTCTATATACTATTTTCCATGTACTAGTGTTTCAATCTGTACATGTGAGAAATATGTGAAGGACTTTCTGTTGAATTTCATAATGTTCAAATGTCCATTTTCATACATATAAATGTCTTGAAGATAGAAAAGGCACCCATTTGGTGGATTGACTCATTCAGTGTATTTCATTAATTTTTAATTTACTCTTTTATTTTATTTTATTTATATATTTTTTTACTTGGAACAAAAATATGTGGAAAAAAAGTTTGTTAGTTTTCTTGTTCTTTGTTCATTAAAGAAAATAAATGTCAATTTATTAAATATTAGATTACATATTAATATTGACTGCTTGGTTCTTGGACTGACAGGTCTTTGTCTGGATCTGGGTCTTCAATAACCTCTGCTTTGAGCAGGGAACTCCAAACTAGGCTACTTTTTTTTTTCTTTCTTTTTTTTTCCTTTATTTTTTTTTATATCGTGGACATGAGGAGAAATAAATAAACAAATATAGGTCCTACCGTGCCATAGAAATGCTGAAACTGCAAACAGACCAAAGGAGAACATCTTTGTCTGCATCTTTCCTGTCAAACGTGCTTCGGTTCTTTGAATGAATGGAGCAGCATTGCTGCACTCCAGAGATGTGACGTATCTGGAGGTGTGTGTCGTTGTCAGAGACCACGTGATGCTTCACGTGTGAAATAAGCGCATTCCAGACTGACCGCTACGAGATCAAAGGCGGATATCGCGCGATCACGTCCTTTGTTGCTACGTTGTGATTCGAATTTAAAAGCCGCTAAATGTAATCTCATTTGAACATTTGTAATGTTATTGCTGTTATTACTACCATTGTATATTTGTTAATATTACTCATCTGAGTTTGCACATCTGTTACTACTGTTACTGTTGCTTTTGTTGTCATGATGCACTCAATTTGCACGTTACTGCACTATTGTACTGCACATAAGCTAATACTGTACATTCGCATACAAATAAATATGATATACACAGTCTATATTTCTATTTTTCACATTCTATATTCCTACTCTACACTCACATATATAGATACATTGTCTATATTTAAATTTTTTCATAGTCTGTGTTTCTACCACTGAAGCATAGTTTTTAATGTTTCTTATTTCTTCCCGGGCTGTAAAATTTTTGGGGGGACTGAGAATATTTAGGTGGCGATGAGAAATCATGCGATTAATTTTTATACAATGTCTCATTACAAAAAACCTAATGTTATAGGATATAGAAGAAAAGCAAAGTAAAAGACCTTTAAACTTAGTGATTACGACTTAAAGGGCTAGTTCACCCAAAAATGAAACATCGGACAATGCGTGATCAGAGGTTAAAAAAAACCCAATCTAAATACTGTTGTTCAGTGTCTTTCACAGACCGATCGTTTTGTGTATTTACACATCAATGTATCATCACTTTTTTACAATGATCGAGTCACGAGATCCAAGTGCGAGGTAAAAAATTGTTTATTTGTAACTCATATAGCCAGCAATGAGAACATAGGAAGACGATGGACTTCCTTTAGCGATCAGGGGTGGAATTTGGTCGTTTACTGTTGTAAAAATATGTTATTTATAGCCTGTTACAGCGCTGCACAAGTTAGCATTTCAGATGCTATTTTTCGATTTTTTTTTAAAAATAAAAACGCCCCAGATCTCAAGAAACTCTCATACCAAGCTTTACTACGTAATTATTCAGATATTTCGTGTGTAGTACAGAGGTGTTTCAGTGTCAGTGTTGCCAGATTGGAAATGTCCAAGTATCGTACCAGAAGTTCAAAATTATCGTATTTGGAAGAAAACTGAGTAAAGAAGCCCTATGACTGCAACTACCATCATTTAAATTTTCATAGAATTCTGAAATTATCGTACAAATACGATAATTTTCGTACGTCTGGCAACGTGGTTCAGTGTTGTTAGATATGAACCAGGAAGTGTACAGGAAGCATGTGACACGATGTGGCGGTGTCCGGTTATGACAATCTAATGATTGAGAAGGCGAAAGACCAATCGGAGTCTGACTGACACACACACACACACACGAGCACTGCACACAAATAATGAAATAAACTGTTTTTAAACAGTGAAGATTTGAACAGCTGTGCTTAGTTGAACTGGATTTAATAAATTTCAATTTCACTGTAAACTTGTGTGTCTATACTGTTTGACAGCTTCGAAGCATGAGGCCCCAAGATAAGTTTTTTTTTTTTTTTTTAATGGAGATTCAGTACATACAGCAGGTCAAACCAAAGAGGACACAGCAATCCCTGGGAACAGATCCTGTTTGAGTACCTAAATATAACCACGTTTATTATTTAATTTACTGCATAAGGGGAAGCTGACCATGAAGAAAAATGAATAATCAGTTCCTTCACCATTACAAGTAACCAAATGGCTTGCATTATAAACTATACAGTACCATCAGTTTTTCCATCTCAGTTTTCAGTCTTTCTCTAAGAGCTCCACCTTTGGCAACAGCGCCAGCAGCTTGACAGTCTGAAGATCCAATGAGGATAAATTTAGGTTCCAGCTGCACTCTGGTCATTCTTTGACATTCTGCATTAGTTTCTCCCAAGGTTTTTTTCTCCATTCTGTCACCGATGGAGTTTCGGTTCCTTGCCGCTGTCGCCTCTGGCTTGCTTAGTTGGGTTCACTTCATCTACAGCGATATCATTGACTTGATTGCAAATAAATGCACAGACACTATTTAACTGAACAGAGATGACATCACTGAATTCAATGATGAACTGCCTTTAACTATCATTTTGCATTATTGACACACTGTTTTCCTAATGAATGTTGTTCAGTTGCTTTGACACTATATTTTTTTTTTGTTTAAAGCGCTATATATATAAAGGTGACTTGACTTGACTTTCACCTTAAATATGCAAGGAGTGAAAAAAGTATTTCATATAATGTTTTGAGAAGGGGATTTCAGATACTTTATGTTCCTTCTGGTCTCTAAACATGATTGGTAACTCACTTGAGAAGGTCGAAAGGTTGCTGGCCATCATTTCTTTATGCCTTGCACACTTGAACAATGATTAATAATTTAATGTAACTGATATGCAAATGTTTTGTTCATCTTTTCCATCTTTTACAAACTTTTTGACTTTAGCTCTTCTGGGCTTTTTACACATTTCTGCAGACTGCCTGTCATCTGGGTGTTTGTGTTTCAGAGCTTTGCATGTTTCGTTCAAAGGTTAAATTGAAGTGTGTGGTCTGCCAAGCATAAAGGCTGGAAAAATTCCCACAACTCTGTAGACATAAGTTTGCCTTTATAAGTGCTTCATCATCAGAAATAATCAGAAGGGTGGATGGATATGCAGTGTTCGGGTACATGGACTGAGCCAACTTTCCAGAATGTCTGACCCAACATTCGTGATAGTTGGCACTGTCCCATCTTCTCTGTAAATGTCAAATCCCCTCCTACATTCCTTGTTGCAGCAACACCCATATCTGTCAGATATGCAGTATAACTTAAAATGTGTAATTTTAAAATGTAGAAAAATATATTCAACATTTATTAGTAAACCTTTTTAATATTATTGTAATTTTGTAATAGTTGAATGCAGGGATCATTAACTGACATCAGACTCCCGTGATCAAGTGAAAGTGTCGTTTAACTATTGAAACTAACTTCAAATCTCAGAGGAACTTCAAGTAAATACTGTATGTTTAGTGTGTGTTGTTCAGTGTAGACATTGAATGTGTTTACTGAAAAGAAAAGAAAAACGAATAAAACTATTGACATATTACATTTTTTTTAAATGATAATTTTTTTTTTTTTACTCAAAACAGCATGTGTTAAATTTATTTAAATTATGTTATTAAAAGCAACGTATACAAACATGCAGACATGAAAAAAGTGCAAAAGTGACAATGAAGTTCATAAAATATGGAAGTATTTTCCCCATTCAGTTTCATCTTAAAGATTTCTAATTAGTTATTTTGAACTAAACTCTCCAATTCTGAGCAGAAAACAATGCATATTAGTAATTTTTCACTTTTCACATTATAATGTGCAAATACAGTACATTGATGATGTGCTTGACAAATCAAGTACAATAAGAGTAGTGCAGATCTTCTTCACATGGAACCTGTCCATTAATAGATTTCGTAAATTAAATAATGACTGTCCTGAGAACTCAAGGACAAAGGTTTGATACACTTTAGATCTGTGTAAACTCAAGCTTAATGATGGATTGAGTGTGAAATTCCTGCTTATTGTCACAAAGTATTTGTTCTATGAATTCTTCGAGATAACTGAATAGTAAAAGTAGGTTATTGTTGAACTGAATAAATGTATAGAGAAAGTTTAACAATGAATGAGCGCCACCTAGCGGTTCCTCAGAAGCCTTCATCTGATCTGATGAGAACATCTCTATCTTCAGGAAACAGATGACAACACATCTCTTCCACAAGCTCTTCACTAATCCAGAACCAGAAACCAAGGCACTTATTATAATACGCATGCTAAATGATAAATGTGAATATTATTCCAGGTTAAAGCTGAACAACACAAGCTGAAGTGTGCTGCTGATTTGCTGAATCCTTTTGCAGATACATGATCCTGTCGGGTCTGGTGATGCTTTCCTGTTTGTAATGAAACAATAAGAGAGAGAGAGAGAGAGAGAGAGGGAGAGAGGGAGGGAGGGAGGGAGAGAGAGGGGGAGAGAGAGAGAGAGAGAGAGAGAGAGAGAGAGAGCTTTCAGTGACTCAAGAAAACCTGTTCGTTTTGAAATTTTTATTTTCCATCTAGATGATTTTGATATAAACTCCATTTATTTAGTGTAAAGACTAGCAGATTTATAAAAATGTATGTGCACAATTGTTTTTTTTTTTTTTTTTTAATCAGAAGAGCAGAAATGCTGTTATATTTTCTGATGTAATGGTGATTTATTATTAAATGACATGAAATAAGCCACATCTCTCTCTCTCTCTCTCTCTCACACACACACACACACACACACAGCAGAAAATCTCATAATAAACTGCATTAATTTACCTCATCCTTGGACTTTTGACAGATGCCGAGCTTAGTTTTCACCTGGTCTCCTTTTAAAAATAATCACACACAAACAATTAAACCCTAACTTTGCATAATAAAGACAATATTTTCCTCTCACTATAATAACTGTTAGTAATACTTACCCTTTGTTAATCTCCTGGATCAAATCAGAGAGACTGACAGAGCCACAGAAAACAGTGACACGTATTCCTGAATACAGACCTGAATTTAGTGCACGAGCATCTTTATAGTCTGCACCCCCTAGAGGACAAGAAAAGGATTGACATAGTGAGGGAGGATACTATGAGTCTGTGGAAGTTGTAGGACAATAAAATGTTCATCCAATCATATCACTTGGTCCGAGTGTTACTATAGGCTCTCCTACACATGATTCGTCATCACTGCGTTCCTTTACTGTATTGCAGAGCGAGTAAGAAAGGAAGGCATTATTATTGTTATATTATGAACTGTATACTGTAATGTTTTCACTGCTTTCAACGCTTGTCAGCCTCTGCTCTGTCTGTGTGTGTTCATGTGTTTTGGAGAAAGCATGGTTTTGGAGAGGGATTTGCAGTGAGGGTGGGATCTTATGCTTTCAAAGCCTGCTTGCTAATACACTCTTTAAAATAAAGGTGTTTAAAAACGTTCTTAACAGAAATGCTGTGAAGAACCATTTTTGGTTCGGCAAGACGAAAATTGCACTTTGAAGCAGAGTGTAGCCTCTCTGAATTCACTTACTCTACCTTAAAGAAGCTCCATTCGCATTTGTCCATCTTCTTGAAAGATAATAACTGTAAGTTTTAAAATGATGTGTTCTGAAATTCTCACCAACGATCACAAATGGTACACAACCAGAGACAGTAACTCTGAAGCTCCTCGTGATGCTGGATCTCCTGCTGATGATCTGTAGTTTATAAAGTCCAGAGTCTGTGGTTCTGGTGTCTGTGATGGTCAGAGATCCAGTCTGATGATCCAGCTTCAGTCTGTCTCTGAATCTCTCATCACACTGATCATCTGTACAGATCTTACTCTGATCTCCAGTGATTTCAGCGATGAGAATGTCATTAAAATACCACGTCATCACATTATTTGGGCTTTTATTTTCACCAGGATCTAAAGTGACAGATTATCCTTCCTTCACTTCTTCTCGTTCAGCAGCAGAAACACCTGAAACACAAACCCACAGCTGCTGGACGAACTTTCTGGGACAAAAAAATAACTGAAAATAATTATACATATTGATTTCCTAAAAAACAGGAGAAAAAATAAATTGATAAACATCAAGTTAATATGTCTTTTTTCATATATACAGGTGCTGGTCATATAATTAGAATATCATCAAAAAGTTGATTTATTTCAATAATTCCATTCAAAAAGTGAAACTTGTATATAATATTTCTTCATTACACACAGACTTGTAAATTTTAAATGTTTATTTCTTTTAATTTTGATGATTATATCTGACAACTAAGGAAAATCCCTAATTCATTATCTCAGAAAATTAGAATATTACTTAAGACCAATACAAAGAAAAGATTTTTAGAAATCTTGGCCCACTCAATACTATAAACATGAAAAGTATGAGCATGTACAGCACTCAATACTTAGTTGAGGCTCCTTTTGCCTGAATTACTGCAGCAATGCGGCGTGGCATGGAGTTGATCAGTCTGTGGCACTGCTCAGGTGTTATGAGAGACCAGGTTGCTCTGATAGTGGACTTCAGCTCTTCTGCATTCTTGGGTCTGCAATATTGCATCTTCCTCTTCACAATAGTAATAGATGAAAATGAATCTCCCCCACATTTTTGAATGGGTTTTGTTTCACAATCCTCTCCAGGGTGCGCTTATCCCTATTGCTTCTACACTTTTTTCTACCACATCTTTTCCTTCCCTTCGCCTCTCTATTAATGGGTCATGAAACCCCCCATTTCTGCACTGGTTAGTTCTCACCGCAGTTTTAAAAAATGCTAAAAAAGTGGGCGTGGTGTGCAGTGGACCGGGGGAGGGGGAAGAGGGAAGACTGACAGCACACACAGCTTTGCATTCAGACAGTTTCATTTCGCTACCATCGAGTTAGAAACACAAATAAATGCACAGCCATTTGATGCACCCTGCATCGAAAACATATTACATTTACATTCAGTCATTTAGCAGACGCTTTTATTCAAAGCGACTCACAAATGAGACATATATATTATTCTGTGGCGTTTATATAATTCTTTTGACAGGTTGTTTGACACCAAGTGAATGAATCGCGTTTGTGCCGAACTCTTATTACAAAGAAAAAACACTCTTCTGCGATCCATGAATGTTTCTCTGTTAATGTGTGCGATGTCATTTCACAGTCTGATGCGTCTTTCATAGCAAATCAACACATGTTGTTGTGAATAATTAAGCGAAGCAACTTCTCATAGGATAAGAACATGCAATCTCATAAATAATTGAATAGACACCAACGCTCATCAATGTACTATAGTCCATTGCCAAGTCACATATCGTGACGTCAAAAAAATTGGTTTAGGGTTAAGTTACCCTTTAAATATGTTTTCCACTTCACACCGTTCAAATTTTAACGGTCCAGTCAGAGACAGAGCACGGAAAAGGCGTCAGCCTGCCTGATTATGAAGGGTAAGTAACTGTTAATATAATCGTATGATGTATATAACTGTTAGAACATTAAGTAATGTGTCTCATACGTTAATTATAATTTTTTTATACGTTAAAAAAAGTTTAGTCCATTTTTTCCCCCCAGAGAATCAGATCGATTGGCTCCCAAACTCTGGAATAGCCTTCCTGATAATGTTCGGGGTTCAGGCACACTCTCTCTGTTTAAATCTAGACTAAAAACACATCTCTTTCACCAAGCATACAAATAATATATCTCTTAAATTGTGATTGTAGTTGCATCTGATCAAATGTGCATTTTTATTCATTAGCTTGGGTTAAACTAATTTTAGTTTGTTGGATCAGCAGCTATGCTAATGATGTCTGTATTTTGTTTCTATGTTTTGCCACGGGATTTACATCCCGTGGTAACTAGGATTTAAACAAGCTCCAGTCTGGATCCAGAACACCTGAGAAGAGATGATGCTGACCCTCAGAGGACCTCACATGATGCTAACCTTGAATCAACAAACAGAACTAACAATTATTGCTACATGTGTGACTGCATCATATAATAACTATTAATTAATAATATTGATAGTTCATCGTCTAGCTGACTACGTCTTGTATTATTATTATTATTTTATTTTATTTTTTCTAAAATCCTGTCAAACGTGCACAAACTACTAGCTACTACTAAATATTGTAGAAACATAATTTTCTGTAAAGTTGCTTTGTAACGATTTGTATTGTAGAAAGCGCTATACAAATAAACTTGAATTGAATTGAAATTGAATTCTAAATGTGCTATGATTGTGATATTCCTGTTTGTTCGCCAGCATCTGAAATCATTAGAATTAAGATAGAAAAGCCGCACGGACCATTTAACGGATCGGACCAGTGAAATAAGCTGCTCGAGCCGAGCTAACACACATCATGCAACAGACTACGTGAGAATCGTTTCAATGAACCTGCAGTTTTCTGTTATAAAAGTTCAAAACCAGTGGTGGACGAAGTACACAAATCAAGTACTTGAGTAAAAGTACAGATACAAATAATAAAATATTACTCCAGTAAAAGTAAAAGTACTCCTTTTTCAAATTTACTCAAGTGAAAGTACAAAAGTACTCAATTTTGTATGTACTTAAGTAAAAAAGTACTGAAAGATAGATGTTTGCAATTTTATATAGGCTAATTTAATTTTATATTAGCACTTTTTTTTTTTTTATAATCCTACTGCTCAAAATACCTGGGATTTTTTCCAAAATAACCACTATAAGATATATTTTTGTTGTTGATATTGACTACGCTTACGAGAGTAATGTTCACTGTGAAGCTTACACTGTGATGTACCTGAGAGAAAACAGAGATGATAATCTGATCTTCACCAGTAAGAAAAAAGTATTTTAAAGTTTGTGGTTTTACAGAACACCACAGTTATATATGACAAGATAATAAGGCCTGCAGTTAGGAAGAACATCTTAAGGAAAATATAATTATATTTTCATAATGATTTTTTCCTTCTCAAACCTTGTCTGCGGTGTAAAAACACCCCTGGCCAAACGGGGTGCATCTCTTCCCCTCTTTGATAATTACTGTAGTTACCATGTTCTGAACATCACATCCTTTCTTTTCTCCCCAGATGTAATCTATATATCTGTATATCTATATCTATCTATCTATATATATATAGGTGGTTGAATAAAAATATTTGGACATTATTTATAAAAATTACCTCAAGTTAGCACCAGCAAGCCTGCTAGACATTTAGCATCAGCTACAATATTTACTTATTTTCAGTACCGTTCTGAATAAACATTCATGTCTGTCTAACGTTACTCGTCTAAAAAAAAAAAGCCTCAAGTTCAAATATTCATTTATCACCAATTAACTGTTTGACAAACACTTCCTGCTTCGAGATCTGAATAAAAAAAAATCTCAAACATGCTCCGAAGTGCCGATCTGAATCAACCGAGTCGCCAACAGGCTCCGAAGTGCCGATCTGAATCAACCGAGTCGCGAACAGGCTCCGAAGTCCCAATCTTAATCAACCGAGTCGCGAACAGGCTCCGAAGTGCCGATCTGAATCAACCGAGTCGCGAACAGGCTCCGAAGTCCTGATCTGAATCAACCGAGTCGCGAACAGGCTCCGAAGTGCCGATCGGTATCAACCGAGTCGCGAACATGCTCCGAAGTGCCGATCTGAATCAACCGAGTCGCGAACATGCTCCGAAGTGCCGATCTGAATCAACCGAGTCGCGAACAGGCTCCGAAGTGCCGATCTGAATCAACCGAGTCGCGAACATGCTCCGAAGTCCCTATCTGAATCAACCGAGTCGCGAACAGGCTCCGAAGTGCCGATCTGAATCAACCGAGTCGCGAACATGCTCCGAAGTGCCGATCGGTATCAACCGAGTCGCGAACATGCTCCGAAGTCCCGATCTGAATCAACCGAGTCGCGAACAGGCTCCGAAGTGCCGATCTGAATCAACGAAGTCGCGAACATGCTCCGAAGTGCCGATCGGTATCAACCGAGTCGCGAACATGCTCCGAAGTCCCGATCTGAATCAACCGAGTCGCGAACAGGCTGTGAAGTCCCGATCTGAATCAACCGAGTCGACTCTATGAAAGACTCAGATCACGTATCTAAAAATAAATCGCTATAGTAAAAGAGAGAGGAGTGAAGTTTCCTACCGCTCTGCTGTGTTTGGTCCTCAAGCGCGTCTGACGCTCCGCGGCGCGTCTCCGCCCCTCACACGCGCGTTTACAGCGCTAAATTAATCATCTTTGCTAATTATTATACATTTACTTCTTTGTCATCTTCAGGTACTTCATTTATTATTGTTTAATGAACTGTTTGAAACAAAAAAAGGTTGTATTTCAGTAATAATTCTAAATTATCAAAATAAAATATAAAAAATAAATAATAAAAAATATGATTTTCAGTTACAATAGTTAATCCTAAATTCCGACATTAATAACTTAATTTTAGCAAAATCAGACGCACGCGCTCACAATATCTCACGGTTCTTACTTCTGTAGACTCACACTAAACGGTTCATTTGGATCAGTGAGTGGTCGACTCCAGAACAGCTGCAATCGGATCATTCTAATTCGTAAACGAATCATTTGGTGCGATTCGCGATCCGATTTAAAGGTTTATTTTGAAAAGACTCAGTTCGTTCATGATGAATCAGACACCGCTTCTGCGTGTCGGAGCACGTGATATATTATAGGGAGTAACGATATGTTTTATGAAATGTAGTGAAGTTAAAAGTACGATCTTATGCTTTGGAATGTAGTGAAGTAAAAGTAAAAGTTACTCAAAATAAAACTACTTCAGTACAGATACTTGAAAAATGTACTTAAGTACAGTAACGAAGTAAAGCTACTCCGTTACTGTCCACCACTGTTCAAAACCCAGACGAAAGAAAAGCGTGCAGTCGTGAGGCAATTTGCTCTTTCAGCAAAAATTCATACCAGTGCCCCAAATTTATATAACGTTAAAGTTACTCCTACAAAACTTTAAGAGTGGAGCGTAAAACAGAAGCCATGTTCATCTTAGTGCACCAGCACTAATTAATTGTACAGTAAAAGTGTTTTAATGGTTTATTTATATTGAATTCTGCATCTATTAGAATACCCTATAATTACAGCAATTTCTATTATGAATCTAGATTGATTGACATGTTTTTTAAATGTGTTGTACTAAATGTGTTTATACTTATGTTTTAGACAATGGACTTTTTCATGAAGGAATAATTGCAACAATAGAATTTCTGCCTGTTAATTGAAACATTTCAAGGTAAGTAACCTATTTAAATTAATGATACATACGTTTTAAATTTTACTTAGACCTATGACTTCCAAAAATTATGAAAAAAGACAAATGAGGTGAAATAAGTGTATTGTTGCATTCCAGCCAACAAAGCTTCCTTTCATTTACAGTGTACTTTTGTTCCTCCCTACAAGTCCAAATCAGTCAAAGGGTAAAGGGTGGTAAAATTTAGTCAAATTTTCTGGAGGGAGTGAAAACTGGTTTAGTCGGTCTCTTAGTGCAAATGATAGTAGATCCCCACAAAGACTGTAAAAATGTAAAATATTGTGTTAAAATGTTAGTTTTTTTTTAAACTTGTGCTTTCTCTGTACTTTTGTCATTTAAAGGCCTTCGTGCAGAAATTGTCTTTAAAACCTTTCCTGCCATCTGCACCATACCACACAAATGGAAAAATGGTATGCACATCATACACAGAAATGAAGCGGTCCTTCATTGACATTCAACCTGTAAGTAGAAGCAAAACTAAGATTCTAAGATTCTTCTTATATTCTAAGAAGATATTTAGAAAAAAAAAAGGATGACAGAATTTTCGTTTTTGGGTGAATTATCAGTTTAATTATCAGTTAATATATATATATATATATATAATATATATATATATATATATATATATATATATATATATATATATATATATATATATATATACACACACACACACACACACACATGCTTGAATGTGAGTGCAAAGATTTTGCAAATGCAAGTTACAAATACCCTGGGGGCTAAGCCCCCCCCCCATCTTCCAATCCTAGTGACGCCCCTGATTCAATGCAGCAAACTTTAAATATTTCACGTACTTTTGGAAGTCCAGCATTTAGTTAATCCTGATAAGTGCTCATTGACACAGTTGCAAACATGACGGCTTGCTTCTGCCATGGGGTTTGGCATCACACCATCTGTGTTTCCAACCAGAACATTAAAGAATGCAGCACTCTGGAAAAAAGCTATGCAAGTCATGATGACTTCGAAACTCCTGAAGTGTTTCCAGTTTATGATGCTCATTCTTTTTTTTTGTCTTCTATATACTATTTTCTATGTACTAGTGTTTCAATCTGTACATGTGAGAAATATGTGGAGGACTTTCTGTTGAATTTCATAATGTTCAAATGTCCATTTTCATACATATAAATGTCTTGAAGATAGAAAAGGCACCCATTTGGTGGATTGACTCATTCAGTGTATTTCATTTATTTTTAATTTACTCTTTTATTTTATTTATTTATATATATTTTTTACTCGGAAGAAAAATATGTGGGAAAAAAAGTTTGTTAGGTGTCTTGTTCTTTGTTCATTAAAGAAAATAAATGTCAATTTATTAAATATTAGATTACATATTAATATTGACTGCTTGGTTCTTGGACTGACAGGTCTTTGTCTGGATCTGGGTCTTCAATAACCTCTGCTTTGAGCAGGGAAGTCCAAACTAGGCTACTTTTTTTCTTTCTTTTTTTTCTTTTATTTTTTTTTATATCGTGGACATGAGGAGAAATAAATAAACAAATAAAGGTCCTACCGTGCCATAGAAATGCTGAAACTGCAAACAGACCAAAGGAGAACATCTTTGTCTGCATCTTTCCTCTCGAACGTGCTTCGGTTCTTTGAATGAATGGAGCAGCATTGCTGCACTCCAGAGATGTGACGTATCTGGAGGTGTGTGTCGTTGTCAGAGATCACGTGATGCTTCACATGTGAAATAAGCGCATTCCAGACTAACCGCTACGAGATCAAAGGCGGATATCGCGCGATCACGTCCTTTGTTGCTACGTTGTGATTCGAATTTAAAAGCCGCTAAATGTAATCTCATTTGAACATTTGTAATGTTATTGCTGTTATTACTACCATTGTATATTTGTTAATATTACTCATTTGAGTTTGCACATCTGTTACTACTGTTACTGTTGCTTTTGTTGTCATGATGCACTCAATTTGCACGTTACTGCACTATTGTACTGCACATAAGCTAATACTGTACATTCGCATACAAATAAATATGATATACACAGTCTATATTTCTATTTTTCACATTCTATATTCCTACTCTATACTCACATATATAGATACATTGTCTATATTTAAATTTTTTCATAGTCTGTGTTTCTACCACTGAAGCATAGTTTTTAATGTTTCTTATTTCTTCCCGGGCTGTAACATTTTTGGGGGGGACTGAGAATATTTAGGTGGCGATGAGAAATCATGCGATTAATTTTTATACAATGTCTCATTACAAAAAACCTAATGTTATAGGATATAGAAGAAAAGCAAAGTAAAAGACCTTTAAACTTAGTGATTAAGACTTAAAGGGCTAGTTCACCCAAAAATAAAACATCGGACAATGCGTGATCAGAGGTTAAAAAAACCCCAATCTAAATACTGTTGTTCAGTGTCTTGCACAGACCAATCGTTTTGTGTATTTACACATTAATGTATCATCACTTTTTTACAATGATCGAGTCACGAGATCCAAGTGCGAGGTAAAAAATGGTTTATTTGTAACTCATATAGCCAGCAATGAGAACATAGGAAGACGATGGCATAATCCAAGATTAATCATGTCCAGATTGCTCAAGCTGCAGTAACTCAAACCCAGCTCAGGAATCCCAGGTGGGTGAGGAATAAGGTCCAGAGAATCCCAACTGGAGGGACAGGAACACGATCGAGTGTTTATTATAACTTCCTTTAGCGATCAGGGGTGGAATTTGGTCGTTTACTGTTGTAAAATATGTTATTTATAGCCTTTTACAGCGCTGCACAAGTTAGCATTTCAGATGCTATTTTTCGATTTTATTTTAAAATAAAAACGCCCCAGATCTCAAGAAACTCTCATACCAAGCTTTACTATCGTAATCGCGGGTTTATTATTCAGATATTTCGTGTGTAGTACAGAGGTGTTTCAGTGTCAGTGTTGCCAGATTGGAAATGTCCAAGTATCGTACCAGAAGTTCAAAATTATCGTATTTGGAAGAAAACTGAGTAAAGAAGCCTATGACTGCAACTACCATCATTTACATTTTCATAGAATTCTGAAATTATCGTACAAATACGATAATTTTCGTACGTCTGGCAACGTGGTTCAGTGTTGTTAGATATGAACCAGGAAGTGTACAGGAAGCATGTGACACGATGTGGCGGTGTCCGGTTATGACAATCTAATGATTGAGAAGGCGAAAGACCAATCGGAGTCTGACTGACACACACACGAGCACCCAGCACTGCACGCAAATAATGAAATAAACTGTTTTTAAACAGTGAAGATTTGAACAGCTGTGCTTAGTTGATCTGGATTTAATAAATTTTAATTTCACTGTAAACTTGTGTGTCTATACTGTTTGACAGCTTCGAAGCATGAGGCCCCAAGATAAGTTTTTTTAATGGAGATTCAGTACATACAGCAGGTCAAACCAAAGAGGACACAGCAATCCCTGGGAACAAATCCTGTTTGAGTACCTAAATATAACCACGTTTATTATTTAATTTACTGCATAAGGGGAAGCTGACCATGAAGAAAATGAATAATCAGTTCCTTTCACCATTACAAGTAACCAAATGGCTTGCATTATAAACTATACAGTACCATCAGTTTTTCCATCTCAGTTTTCAGTCTTTCTCTAAGAGCTCCACCTTTGGCAACAGCGCCAGCAGCTTGACAGTCTGAAGATCCAATGAGGATAAATTTAGGTTCCAGCTGCACTCTGGTCATTCTTTGACATTCTGCATTGGTTTCTCCCAAGGTTTTTTTCTCCATTCTGTCACCGATGGAGTTTCGGTTCCTTGTCGCTGTCCCCTCTGGCTTGCTTAGTTGGGTTCACTTCATCTACAGCGATATCGTTGACTTGATAATAAATGCACAGACACTATTTAACTGAACAGAGATGACATCACTGAATTCAATGATGAACTGCCTTTAACTATCATTTTGCATTATTGATACACTGTTTTGCTAATGAATGTTGTTCAGTTGCTTTGACACTATCTTTTTTTTTGTTTAAAGCGCTATATATATAAAGGTGACTTGACTTGACTTTCACCTTAAATATGCAAGGAGTGAAAAAAGTATTTCATATAATGTTTTGAGAAGGGGTTTTCAGATACTTTATGTTCCTTCTGGTCTCTAAACATGATTTGTAACTCACTTGAGAAGGTCGAAAGGTTGCTGGCCATCATTTCTTTATGCCTTGCACACTTGGACAATGATTAATAATTTAATGTCATTGATATGCAAATGTTTTGTTCATCTTTTTAAATTCAGACACCAGGTCTTCTAATTCTTTTCCCAAAGTCTTCTCATCTTCATCCACTCTGGGAAGTAGTTGACTTTAGCTCTTCTGGGCTTTTTACACATTTCTGCAGACTGCCTGTCGTCTGGGTGTTTGTGTTTCAGAGCTTTGCATGTTTCGTTCAAAGGTTAAATTGAAGTGTGTGGTCTGCCAAGCATAAAGGCTGGAAAAATTCCCACAACTCTGTAGACATAAGTTTGCCTTTATAAGTGCTTCATCATCAGAAATAATCAGAAGGGTGGATGGATATGCAGTTTTCGGGTACATGGACTGAGCCAGCTTTCCAGTATGTCTGACCCAACATTCTGATAGTTGGCACTGTCCCATCTTTTCTGTAAATGTCTAAATTTTAGGGAACGTTGTGCATGGTTGCGAGAACATCCCCTCCTACATCCTTGTTGCAGCAACACCCATATCTGTCAGATATGCAGTATAACTTCAAATGTGTAATTTTAAAATGTAGAAAAATCTATTCAACATTTATTAGTAAACCTTTTTTAATATTATTGTAATTTTTGTAATATTTGAATGCAGGGATCATTAACTGACATCAGACTCCCGTGATCAAGTGAAAGTGTCGTTTGAAACTAACTTCAAATCTCAGAGGAACTTCAAGTAAATACTGTAAGTTTAGTGTGTAGTTCAGTGTAGACATTGAATGTGTTTACTGAAAAGAAAAGAAAAACGAATAAAACTATTGACATATTACATTTTTTTTAAATGAAATTTTTTTTTTTTACTCAAAACATCATGTGTTAAATTTATTTATATTCTGTTATTAAAAGCAACGTATACAAACATGCAGACATGAAAAAAGTGCAAAAGTGACAATGAAGTTCATAAAATATGGAAGTATTTTTCCCCATTCAGTTTTCATCTTAAAGATTTCTAATTAGTTATTTGAACTAAACTCTCCAATTCTGAGCAGAATTACGATCACATTGAAGCAAAACAATGCATATTAGTAATTTTTCACTTTTCACATTATAATGTGCAAATACAGTACATTGATGATGTGCATGACAAGTCAAGTACAATAAGAGTAGTGCAGATCTTCTTCACATGGAACCGGTCCATTAATAGATTTCGTAAATTAAATAATGACTGTCCTGAGAACTCATGTAATTTTGTTTTAAAGGTTTGATACACTTTAGATCTGTGTAAACTCAAGCTTACTGATGGATTGAGTGTGAAATTCCTGCTTATTGTCACAAAGCATTTGTTCTATGAATTTATCGAGATAACTGAATGGTAAAAGTAGGTTATTGTTGAACTGAATAAATGTATAGAGAAAGTTTAACAATGAATGAGCGCCACCTAGCGGTTCCTCAGAAGCCTTCATCTGATCTGATGAGAGCATCTCTATCTTCAGGAAACAGATGACAACACATCTCTTCCACAAGCTCTTCACTAATCCAGAACCAGAAACCAAGGCACTTATTATAATACGCATGCTAAATGATAAATGTGAATATTATTCCAGGTTAAAGCTGAACAACACAAGCTGAAGTGTGATGCTGATTTTGCTGAATCCTTTTGCAGATACATGATCTGTCGGGTCTGGTGATGCTTTCCTGTTTGTAATGAACAATAGAGAGGAGAGAGAGAGGAGAGGAGAGGGAGGAGAGAGAGGGAGAGAGGGAGAGAGAGACAGTGAGGGAGGAGGAGGGAGGGAGGGGAGAGAGAGGGGGAGAGAGAGAGAGAGAGAGAGAGAGAGTTGTTGTGTGTGTTGGTGTGAGAGAGAGAGAGAAGAGAGAGAGAGGGAGAGAGAGAGAGAGGGAGGGAGGAGAGAGGGAGAGAGAGAGAGAGGGAGAGAGGGAGGGAGGGGGAGGGAGGGAGAGAGAGAGGAGAGGGAGGGGAGAGAGAGAGAGAGAGAGGGAGGGAGGGAGGGAGGGAGGAGAGAGAGAGAGGAGAGGGAGGGAGAGAGAGAGAGAGAGAGAGACAGCTTTCAGTAACTCAAGAAGATCTGTTAAGTCTGAAATATTTACTTTGCATCTAGATGATTTTGATATAAACTTCATTTATTCAGTGTAAAGATTAGCGGATTAATAAATGTAAAAAAAAAATTTTATCAGAAGAGCAGAAATGCTGTTTTATTTTCTGATGTAATGCTGATTTGTTATTAAATGTCATGAATGAATTTAACATCACTCAAACACACACACACCAACACACAACCACACACACACACTCACGCAGACACACACAACAACACACACACATTCATCAAGCACAGCTGAGAATCTCATAATACTAATAACTGCATTTAATTTTACCTCATCCTTGGACTTTTTGACAGATGCCCAAGTTATTTTTCACCTGGTCTCTTTTAAAAAGAATCACACACAACAATTAAACCCTAATTTGCATAATAAGACAATATTTTCCTCTCACTTAATGCTGTTTGTATTATCCCCCTATAGGACAAGAAAAGGATTGACATAGTGAGGGAGGATACTATGAGTCTGTGGAAGTTGTTATAGAATAATAAAATGTTCATCCAATCATATTGCTTGGTCTGAATATTACTATAGGCTCTCCTAAACATGATTCGTCATCACTGCGTTCCTTTACTCTATTGCAGGCGAGTAAGAAAGGAAGGCATTATTATTGTTATATTATGAACTGTATACTGTAATGTTTTCATGCATTCAACGCTTGTCAGCCTCTGCTCTGTCTGTGTGTGTTCATGTGTTTTAGAGAAAGTGTGGCTTTGGAGACTGATTTGCAGAGAAGGTGGGATCTTATGCTTTCAAAGCCTGCTTGCTATTACACTCTTTAAATAAAGGTGTTTAAAAACGTTTTTAACAGAAATGCTGTAGAAGAACCATTTTTGGTTCGGCAAAGAATCATTCAGGTCAAAGGTTCTTTAAAGAACCATCCTTTCTTACTTTTTACCATCTGAGAACCTCATTTCGCCACAAATAAACAGAAAGGTACTTCAGATGTTAAAGGTTCTTTATGGAGCCATAAAGAAAAGGTTCTTCTATTGCACTGTGAAGCGAGTGTAGCCTCTCTGAATTCACCTACTCTACTTTAAGAAACTTAATTCGCATTTGTCCA